>NW_028321891.1:8181818-8484848 GCF_036245765.1 Copidosoma floridanum
TTTTTTCATCTGATTGACCTGTAATCTGAACCCTATCTTCTCCATTACGTTATCTAGTGAAGTACTTGCCAATTCAACCACTATTCGATAATTAAAAGGGTTTAAATAATAAAAACTTACTTTTTTTGGCGTAAATTAAGCTTCATTTCTTGAAGAATCACCATTTTACGAAAAACGTATAAGAATAATATCCCAAATATGTACTTTACTGTCAATACTCATGTAGTTTTCAAAAACTTTTGTTTTACACTTCTATATGGTGACACAGAGGACGTTCTTGTTAAAAATCTTGGTATTTGCTGACAGCCACCATTATGTAACTTTTGTCACTTTTTTTATAAAAATCAGCAGCTATAAATACAAAAATTTAAGGTTCACACATTAAAAGAACAAATTAATTGTTTAGATAAGAATTTATTCATAACTAATATTTAAAAATCAACATACATGTAAAACAATTGAAAGCAATTCACCTTACAACTTAGTTGAACGCATTCATATTTAGCAAATACAATATAATTAAAAATTCAATAAGATCTACGCATGATGAGGATCCTATACTTAGATTGCAGTACTCGTTACTCTTGATAAAAAATATTACATTATCCACTTTATACATTACACAGGCGCACTTGTTTTCTCTCGTCAAACTTTGTTTAACCAACCGAGGAGGTAATGAGCTCAGTGATGTCGGGATCCGACGAGCGTACGGTGAACTGCATAGTGACCAGTTCAGTAAGCGCGAACTTTGCCCTTGCCAATACTTCTTTGCCGCCACGGAATACTCCGGACAAAAGAAGGGTGTGTTGCGTGGCGCCTGATTTTACGCGATCCGATCGCTCGACAGGCTCGAGTCCCAGTAACATCACCAAACTCTGTATCGCAGCCTCGATACTCGTGATGTTTTCGCCCAGGGCGAAGATCTGCTCGTTCGTGAAGTAATTGCGCGCTTCAGCGGACTCCCACAAGCTCGAAAAGTCGACGTTGCGCGTATTGCTGTTTCGCACTTGGTCTCGCAATGTTATTTCTAAATTTTCCAGCTGAAAAGTTGGTTATTGCAATTATTAACACCACTAAGTGGGATAAGTTATTTAATACACCGACAAAAGAATCGAATTAAAGGTACTTACAATGTATTCGTCTTGGTAGCCTTGATCGGTATCTGGGATCCCAGTTGCAGGATCGCAATCGTAAGCCATGAACCGCAACGTCGTGGGGAGCGTAATGATCGTCGACTGAACGTCTTCTGGGAAATTCAATACTGTATAAGTCGAACCTGGCTCGTTGTAAGGCAGATGTGGACACGGTACTTCGCACACGACGTCATATCTGTTGGATCATGATAAAAAAATAATTAATTAGTGCATAAATTTATGATGGTATGCAAATATTCGAGAGACACGTACACATCTTGACCGTCCACCGTGACGCAAACGTCCTGCAGTTTTTGATCGTTGAGAGTATTCAAACAATCGAATTGCAAAATAATAAAATCCGAAAAGAAATGTTTAATGCATTTGACGTTGTATTCCGTCTCCGACTCTGTGAGCTCGATCGTCGGTGATGACTTGAACAGGGTCGAGTCGCGAATGATAGCTGCAAGCTGTGGTACCTGGGTAAGCTTTTCCATGTAGCTTTCTTCCCTCGTTAGTCGCGGCTGTGTCGGCCTGACCGTTGCAAGTACTTCTTGTGCCGTTTCTTCAACAACCACGGCTGGTGGAATCTATAATCATAGAACATAGATCCATCAGTTTTACCTTGTAACACATGTACAAAAATTCAACGATAGGATCTAAAAGAAAAAAGTTACCTGAGATATGTCAAAGTCCTCGTCCATGGGTGAGTGCACGTAATTGCGTAGTGCCCTTTCCAAACTCGGCAGAGACAGCTGAGGAGGCTGCACAAGCGGTAGGATGGAAGGATCCGACTTCTGCTGCAGAATCGTGCAGTAGTAGGTCGCCCGGTCGCGTACCTCGTCATCCGAGTCGAGCTGACATCGAGAAAGCAGCACGAGAATATTGGGCAACAGATCTGGACAAGCCGCGGCAAAGTGAGCCAGCGCGGTAACAGCAGCGGCGCGAACGCAGGGGCTCTCAAGGATCACGCGATTGTAGATGAAACGGATGTAGCGCGAGGGCTGCTTCGAGGTCGGGCCTTCCTGGCCGAGCAGATGGAGGATACGAACAGCCAGGGAGACGTGCTCGCAATCCTCTATGAATTCGCAGAGATGACCGAGCCCGGTCTCTTTGGCATCGGCGTTACTCTCCATCACCACGATTATCGTGTCGACGATCGCGGCCTTGTACTCCAGACCACCCTCGTCACGCAACATTGCCGACAGAAAGTTCATCAGTGTGGCGTGCTTGCGAGGGAATTTCTGGCAAAGGGCTCTGTAAAGTATGAAAAAAGTATTTTGTAGTGAAAGTATGAAAAGAAAAAAAAAAAAAAAAACAACAAAAAAAAATTACCAAGATGCACAAACCTCACAACTAACTTCAAAACAGTATTAAAACGCTCACCTGATAGCTTGCACGACGACGACTTTGAACTCGTCAGAAATTTCCGACACAAACGTTGCGATCTGTTTCATCAGACGATCAACAGAACTTTCAGCCCCAGTTTTCAGCAAAGTAGTAATGGCCAAGGTGGCAATTGATCTATTGGAATCAGTGATCAAATTTTCTAGATCCAAATTACAAGCGGTGACAGCGGCAGGGTGAGACATGGCGACCTTGTTGAGGGTGCGAACAGCAGCGAATCTAAGAGCTGGCTTGGGAGAGCTACAAAACAGCTGTAGCACACTGATGGCAGACGCAATTTCTCTGGTGCCACTCTTGCCAAGATTCACAAGAGCATGAGCAGCTTCATAAACAACCATCTCTGACTTGTGGCGAATGCAGCACTCGATGAACTCCAAAAATTCGGATTTCTCATCAACTTCCTCGATCAGTTTACAGGCCATCCTTATCAGCAAACAACAAGCATACGGACTCTTAGGGCTGGACCTCATGAGCTTTTTCACCAGCTTGATGACAGCGTGCTTATCCGACTTTCTCGCTTGATACAACAGACCCAGGGCGTGGTACTGCACCATAACATTGTCGGAATTGAGAGCCTCCTGTGCCTCATTGGCCCACCTCTTGGCAACGTCACTGGACACACTGGTAAGATGCACGGATGACACAAGCGCAGCACTAGACACAGCAGGCGAACGATCCACAATGGCCTGTTTCATGTATCTCTCTATGGTAGCCAGCATAGCTGCATCGGTGATGGTGCAGAGAGCTCGAATGGCAGCAGCTCTGTACTGGTCCTCCTTGCCAGTCATGTCTTTGGTGAGACTCGAGTTGACCATGATGACGTGCTCGGCAATAGAGCTCAGCTCCTTTATGCCCAGGTAGACGAGGCGGCGCAGCACTGCATCCTTTGACTGGAACAGCTTGGTCATGGCGAAAAAGGCCTCCGTGGCCTCGGTCGTACCTAGCTGTTCGCCCTGGTTCAGCAGATAGAGAATCTTTGTCAGGATATGGGCGCATTTTCGCGGATTGACGGGAGTATCGTTGAACGTGCGGGCTTCCTGCAGGACAGTTGTCTTCTCCAAATTCAGAAATGGATTGCCTCCTGGGGGAAGAATTAATTATAAAATAAACAACAGGACTAGTGTTATTCACTGAACAATTGTGGTTCTGGGCCAATTTGATGAGACTTGTTGTTAAGTATATGTGCAACTGCACGTCAACAAAAAATATCAAACAAGCAATGACAACAATAACCTAGCATCGGTACTAATCTTTGGTAAATCGGACGTAACTTTGGATTTTTTTCGTTTGTTAAAGAAACCTACTTACCGTCTTCATCTTCCTTTTTGTCGCGCTTAAACGCGTTCATTTTAGCACAATTACGGTAAAATTTTGATAAATAATCCGTTTCTTTACAGACACGTCAGCTCACCACAGCCGAACCCAGCTGGAGTAAGTTCTCTGTCGCGGCTGGTCGCGGCGGCCATTGAATTCCCCAACACAGACTCCTTTGCCAAAGCTTTCTGCTAATTCTACTCTCTCTCTCTCTCTCTGGCTCTGTACTTATTGCATCAACGTCATCTAGCGTGACTGATTTTGAACTTATGAACTAAAAAGTACCCTGGTCCCCTGGACTACCCCGGATCCGGAGCCACCCCGGAGCCCAGAGTCATCATCTCTCTCCGCTCTCCCACTCCCACCCGCACACATGTGACATGACTCATGTCACATTCACATGAGAGATTTTTGCACTGCGCACTTGCGCAGTGCGCGAGAGCCGAAAACGAATGAAACGAGCGGCCGGACCGGACGACCGGACAGAAAATCTGTTAAGTATAACCTCATTCACAGTTTCTCAGAGAGTTCACAAATGCAGTGTAGGGTTAATACAGCTACTCATACGTGCAGGTAAATTATTCTTCACGATTCTCAGAGAACTTTTAGATAACCTCATTTTATATGTACATACTGAATGTATGCTCAACTACTTGGGTACCCAAAGTCACGAATTCTTAAGTTTTTAAACTTGAAGTGAGCCAAAACGCCTCTATCATTTGCTTTGTTTTTCTTTTTGTTTTCTACTTTTCGTTAACATTTGTCTTTTGGAACTTGGCATGAAGCAACAGCACACGCGATGTATGTACACTTACACTTGCTTCTTAGAATTTTCTTGTTTTCGTTTTTTTTCAGATAAATACGTACAAGCATATTGTCGAGTTAAGTCATTGTCTTGCCAAGCAACTGCATCGACATTAAACCCAAGGTTTAAGTGCAGTCTGTCAATCTTAAGGACAATAAACGTTTAATAAGATGAAAAACGCTGGAATTGGTAATTACTTTGCTTGTCCCAAGTGCCCCACGAGGCACGATGCTAAAGGCTTAACCGGCCACGAGTACAATCTACATTTCGCCAACCATCTTAACTACACGGTCCAGCAACATCAGAGGGATCCTCGCTCGGGACAATCAGCACCGCCAGGTCAGCAACAATCACAGCAGGCCATTCGGCTGCAACGGCCCGTGGAATCCGTACAGCTTCCAGAGATCACACCACCATCCCTCCCTATGCCTGCAAAGGTCATTGGAAAAGATCCATTTGGATGTCCTCGCATCTTAGGTACGTCTGACCGAAGTGCTGGAATTGAATTCACACCTCGGTAGATGCCTTTTTTTTATTTTTCCAAGTTATTTTCTTTAAATACATCATTGATTTTGACAAGAGTAAAACTTTCTTTTTTTTATGTAAATATTGATGTTAAGTTTTGTTAATGAGCACTTACACAAGTTTGCAACATTATCATTATTCTTTAATCGTGTATCATAGCACGCGAGAGTCATAAGAATGTGTAAGCTAAAGTATCATGAAAACATATTTCAGTTGAGTAGCATTTGACATACAGTTGATATATTAACATAGGTTGTTTTTAAAAGCAGTTTTTTAAAATGATTTAAAGATGTTTTCTTTGAACACATATGTCATAATGAAAAAAAGTTTATTCAGTTATAACATAATGAAAATAACCAATAAAGCCAGTATCACTGTAGAACTCATTGAATCGATCAAATAAAGAAATTGTAAATCATTGCAAGTATACATCTTCCATTCGTTAGTCTTGAAAATCAGCCTCATTTCTCTTTTAGCCTTTTTTTTTTGGTTTCCAAACTATCATAGTCGTACTTATGATTTTAAAAAATGATATAAAAACCAAAAAAAAAAAGTACGACTTGAATTGCGTATATCTTTCAACTACTTCCTTATCAAGCGTTGATAATATTGTAATCTATCTCTTGCGGGGATGATTTAATTGGTATAATCACTATGAGGAAAATTTGAAGTTTTTCTTCCTCTCGAATGTAACAATTGTTACAAACGCTCTCCCAAGACCGTGAGTTACGTGCACCGAGTAAAAAATTAAACGTTTCCCCATTGCGTTCGTCACCCGTTTAATGTCATGATCACGTCTCGTATATACTCACTGAGCGCGCGAGTCAGCAATTAATAAAAAAACAGCTTTTTGTTTGTAAGTCATTCGAAGCTCCTTTTAAACAACTCAATCCAAATCCTAGATACATGCACACATATTTACTTTAACATGTTTGGTTTCTTTTTGTAAATATACAGATACGGCCGCGATAGCTGGATAATCACGAGCTATTTTTTTATCGATCGGTCGTTTAATTTTTATTCACACGAATGTTTTTATGTGACATATGTAGACAGTGGTTTATGTGTATCCGATTGACGGGATGTTGTTCAAATTAGAGAACAAGAAAAAATAAATAAGTACACGGGTATTCGCGGGCCATATATATTATAAACTGATTTACAAAACAATTATAGGATGGTATGCGCGCACTTGTAAGTATATACATCAATGTCCCTGCACGTGGAAAATCCTTTCTGCGAAGTGCATCTCGTGAATTTCCCAAATTCTTGCGACGTTGCGTGGATTCCACGCATCTACACATAATACTTTTGCACTTGAGTTTTTACAAACTCCGGTTTCTTACTGCAAAACATGAGCTGACAGCTGCACAACAAATACACACTTGGATTATTATACCTATATATTGGTTAATACAACCGAATCGATCGGCTCATCATACATGCAGATCGGTGTAAGTTTTTCCGTTAAAAAGATTTGGGAATCCGAAACTTAAAAGATGCATGTGCCTGCGTAGTTCCACCTCACTTTGTGTGTATACACGCACCCCCTCCAGCTGTACGCAGCCGGTTTGAGAACCAATATTGGGGGATGCATGCAACAACGTATTACCTGATGTAGCAATAAAACATCAGTAGATACAGCCAAGACTCGTCAGACATGATTTCCTCCTAAATTCTTCTTCTTTTTCCTATATGTATACTTACTAGGTGTCCTGCAGAGAGATTCTACTTGTTGTTTTCGAGAAGTGCCACTTATAGATATTGTGTATTTTCGACCCACGCGTATGCTGCACATCATATTGTATCGCAAACGGGAGAACAGCAGGAGGAGACAACACGAAACACCATCATCAGCTGGAGGCTGCGGAACAGCAGGTCGTCTCTGCCGTGTCGCTCTTTTCCACTTTTATTTGAAACGCATGTATATTGTATTCAGATATAATTTTACTCCTTCAGTATATATCCGATACGGTATACGTATAGCAAAATAGCGAGTGAGCGCGAAGCAGAATCGAATTGGAGTCGCCGCGAACGAGGGAGAAAGAAAAAGACAAGACGACCAGCAGCATGGCATACATACGTGGGAAAATACACAAAAAATACCCCGATTTTGTCCCCCGTGTTAATAAAAAGAATGTTCTTAGGAGACACGCCCTTGAAACCAGGTTCATTTTACTCGTAATGTAGTGAGAAAACAATTTTGGACACTATGGTTTCGGTGAGGGTGACGCAGATGATGTGTATAGATACAATTTTAACACGTAAATCGCAGAACAAGGGTGTCACCCTCACTAAAAGCCCGTGATCAAAATTCATTCTCACAGTAAAGGACATTAAGAGTAAAATGAGCCCGGTTTCAAGGGTGTAATTCACAAAAAAAAATAGTTTTATTGAAAAACGTGATGTTTTTTTTTGTAGATTTTCTCATACACACGTAGAAAGCAGAGAGGTTGGGTACAGAATGGAAATGCATGGATGGAACGGAGGAGAGAGAAACGGAGCAGCACAACCTGAATAACCTCCCCTAGCGATTTATATGTATGTATGTATGTATATACGTAATACGCGCGGCGCGTCAGACTCGACGTATATACACGTACACTGGTACACACTGGCGGAGGAGAAGTCAGTAGTGTTCTCGCCGTTGTGTCGAGCGCGACCGCACAGATCGACTCCGTCGAACAAGCACTCGTCACTTTTATCCCCGGTTGCACGGAACAATCACAAATAATTGTACACCATTGGGTATAAATGTTATTTCCCCAAGTCGACGAACAATGTCCCGCTGTGTTGTTTAATTCGCGTGCTCCGATTTTTTATTCGTCGCACGATGCACGTGCCGCTTCCGCGTCAACGCTAACAAGGGTGGACACACGCATCCTCCCACCCCCGAATGTCGTCGTCGCCGCCGCACGTGCTTCGTTGCATGTTTCGTTGCGCGTAAACAAATACATGTAAACATACACTTGACAAACAAAAAAAATAAGCCAAAGGAGGGTGGGAAAAGCGTACGACGACGTTGAGTGTATGAAAAAAAAAAAAAATAAATAAAAAAAATAAAAGTCCAGTGCATCTCACGGGCAAGTTTATAGTACATCCCGGCAAGTGCAGCTAGCGGGGTTGTGCGCGAGGTGTCTGCACCACACCACCAGCAGTAGCAGCTGCACCAGTATATTATAAATACATGTGGACACCCAGCAGCGAGGAGGGAGAGAGAGAGTGAGATAAAAGTGTGCGTGTCCGCGTATGTGCATACATATATAAATATATATATATATTTATGTAAGCGCATTCTTCCGAGTCCAAAGGATGCTGGAGCTGCCGATGCCGTGGCTCAAGTGCTGCTGGAGGGGCACTCGCCGGGGAAGCTGTGCATCACCAGGTTACAGCGGTAGCAGCTCGGTCGTATCGACGAGGACGAAGAGGAGCAGTAGTTAACGGGACAACGGTGCCGCTCTTCTCTTTCTCTCTCTCTCTCTGGCATCTTCCTCCTCCTCCTCCTCTTCTTTCGCAAAGAGGAATCTGCCGCTGCTCCTGCTACTGACCTTGTGTGCGTGTATAGATATACCCACGAGCGTGCGCGCGTCAATTTTCGGGGAAAGAAGAATATATATATATATATATATATACACATTATAACACATTGCAGAGAGAGGATGTTACTCTGGCACTGAATTTCGGTCCCTCCTTTTATTTATTTTTTTCTTTCTTCCTTCCCATTTTCGATATTTTGCCGGCCTTGGACGCGGGTTGGATGACTCTCGCGGTGCTACGTGTTTAATGTAACACACACACCCACGACATAGTCGGAAGGAAAGAGAGAGAGAGAGAGAGTACATCGGCGATCAAAGAGAGAAAGGAGCCGGATGAAGAAGCTGCTCGCCGAGCTGTATCTATAATACACACAGCAGCAGCTCGCTCCTCTAGTGTCCACGAGCTGATGCTGCTGTTGCTGCAACAGATCGATCCGAATCCGAGGTAGGTATGTATGTATATTGTACGATTCGCGCTCTCTTTCTCCTCCTCTCCGAAGTTTGCTCTGGTGCATGTACTTTGAAAGGTTCGCGTGGTTTTCAATCTTGGTTGTTCGCTCCGATTCGGTGGCTCCCTGGCAGGACTCACTTTTTTGTTTTTCCTAATCCATCGACAGGTGTGCATAATATAAATACTATGGGTCAGAATAAATTGTATTTTTATTTTTAAAAGAGTAAAGATCAATTCGCACGGTGTTGTTTGTGAGGGGGTGGAAAAAAAAAAAAAAAAAACAGGAGCATGTCACACGCTCGTTTAATGATTCAGCAAAGCTAAACATGTGGTACGGTCTGTTACCCGCCCGGTATGATATGAGGAAAAATGTGCACGGGGGTATACGTATGTGCATTATATGGTTGGCTGGCTGGTCGGTGCTCTATTCACCTTGAGGGAGAGAGGGAGTCGCGCTCCAAATGTGGGATGAAAATGTGTGCGCTATATGTATATGTGCGTGCCCGCTGTAAAAAGGTGCTGTATAATATATATATTGTAGGCTCGCTCTGCCGTGAAATTTTTGCAAAAACTGCTCCGCCCGAGTTTGTATTGTGAAGAGTGCAAAGCACGTCTGCCCCGAAAAGTTAACGAGTCGCCTGCATGTGTTCTACTTTCATTTTTTTTTTTCAATGCGTACATACAAGTATTACCTTCTTTGACTCCGAGCTGGCACAGATTTTTCAATTGATCAACGAAAATGATGCAAATGCGCGGTGTACCTTGATGTTAGCCAAGTTTTTCGCCAACGCGGTGTGTGCAAATATATACCAGAGTAGTTGACGAAGGAGAACATTCTGGTGCTATGCAGAAAAAGAGCGATTTGAAACGCATATTGTTTTCTCCCTTCTTTCGGATAGCGCGATTGTTTTTATTTTTGCGCGTTTCAACGGTGAATCAGCCAACAGCCTACACTGCGATTGCGTTTCAACAATAAAGACTGTCGTATTATATAGTAAAAGCGCGCGAGGTCAAAGTTTATTCACACACAGTTTATCCCGATTTGGTGCAAGAGAAAAATTTATCGCATTTGAGTACGTGAGCTGATGCCTTTTTGGGGTAGGTTAATCGAAACGTTTTTACACTTGCGTGTTTCATCCAATACACTATTCCGTGAGTTTTTGTTTCGTTAGAGTCGAGAAAACAATTTTTTTTTTCAATGTATAGCATCCACTAAATAATTCTACTCGTACAAAAAGATATCTTAGAAACTGCATGTGCGATTTTAAAGTGACAGTTTACTGAAATCATCCTACAACTTTTGTCAAAAAAAAATTGGGAGGGGAGGTCACACGAAAGTGGAAATTTGTCGCGCGAAATGTACGTCCACGTGTTTTTAAACACGAAATAAAAAACGGAACTTTCTCACGGAATTCATACACCTACTTATATGTATATACTTACGCACATGAGTCCTCGCGCGCGTCTCGTTAATATTCCGTCCTCGAAAATCGTTTCAAGATCTCGCGGCGATTCTCTCTTTGCTTTCGAACCTTTACGCGCGTTGATTACATCTCGAACGTACATAGCAATTGGCTTTTTGTGGTGTTATTATTATTATTATTATTATTATTGTTGCCCCGTCAAAACTTTTGACGGACACCTGCTTTGGCGCATCTGCAAAACGTGCTTGGAAATTTCGATACCTTTATCTTCAACTGATGAACAAAAATCACGAGTTGCGCAACGTTCACTCGACTATTTTGCGTCTCGTTGAAACAGTTGATCATCCGATTCGTGTAGAGGAATTTAACATGTAACAACCACACCACTGTCCCAAAAACGTATACGTTACTTATTCCCGGGCGTGTACAAAGAGCCAAAGAAATTTCTCAGTGTATTTAGTTGAAAAGAAAAAAAATACATCTCCGTGCGACCCTTCAAAAGGCACCTCTTTTTTTTCCCCTCCTCTCAAAAGAAGAAGCTTGGTTTCTCTCTCCGCTGCCGTGTAGTGTGATCAAGTGCGCCCCCTCCCCCCCTCAAAGATTACTCTAGAGATAAAAAAGCCCTCGAGAGCGCCTTTTCTATTTAGTCACGCAAACTCACAGAGCATCTACGGCACAGCGGAGCAATTATGCAAAAAAAAAAAAAAATCTCTTTTATTATTATTTCCCAGTCGCAAATATTAAATGTTTTATTATCATAGCCCCGCGAGAGTCGATGCGGGACCATCAATGTGTATTATGATATAGGGATATAAATGTGTTACGCTCCAACACGTGTGTACGGAAATTACGAAAGATTTTCAACGCACGAGCGATAAATTTTACCGAATAGTAATCCAAAAAACAATCAAAATTGATCACCGCAACACAGGCTTTTATCTATGCGCCTACTAAAATTAATGACAATGATCGTTCGGCTATATTCGGACGAAACAACAAACATGGCTGGTATGAACTATATAAGTACGTGTATACCCGACGTGTCGATCAGTATATAACATACAAGCCGATGATGCTGCTTGACGTGGATGCAGCCAATTAGGGAAATACGAAACGGGATAACATTAGCGATCCATTTTCTATTATTAAACGTCCGATCCTCGTTTAATACAATCCGACGAAACAAACGTACATACAGTCACTCTGACAAGCACGTTATTAGCTTTATTTTTTTTTTTGTTGCGGATGTGGGGAAAAAAAACCAACTTTATGCCTCGAACACGATATAAATTGTATTGTTGCATCACGGGCCAAGCGGGTGTTCCATTCAAGTTTCGCGCGGATTCCCTTATCGGTTTTTATCGTTTCACTGGTGGTCAATTCCAACTGGCCGTTACGTGTACGTTTGGCCGTACCCGACCTCGTATGAACCACGAAACCGGGAAAAGCCCGCCCCGGAAGGACCCGGTGTATTATCTCTCGACGTTCGCGTCACTAGGGGAAGAGATACCGAAGCCCTGATACGCGAGTGTATTGGGGAGAAGAAAGGGTCGTCGCTCGTCGAAAGCTGCTTTTTTTTTTTTCTTCATATATTTGACAAACTAAAGTGCGGTCAGTTGCCTCTAATTTTTTACGGTCTCGAATTGACAGTACCTACAAATAGTGATGAAATATTACAAATAAAATTTTGTTGCGAAGCCACTGACAATGTAAAAAAAAAAAAAAATACCGATTACAAGTTCACTCGGGGGGCCTCTTCACTAAATGCACGCCAGCCAAGCGAGTGTAAGGTTCTGCTGCCGACAGCTTGTGTCCTTTCACGCGTCCCATCCATAACTTTTCATGAAATGACGTTCAAAAGACGTTCTAGTTAAAATTATGATGCGTTAAACTTGGCGCAGAACTTGTATAATGGCATACTTACGTATTCTTAAACTCGCCTACATGTACCGTGTGCCGAGCACTTCAACTTTCTTTTTTGCTAAAACGAAAAGTTTTTACAAGACAACTAGATGTCCAAATGTATTTTACACATAATGACACATGTTTTGATCTAAAAGAAAAAAACACAATGTTGTACACAGCAAGATACGTTGCAGTTACTATCATTATAATTTTTCTTGCAGAAAATAAAGTAATCACGATGAAGAAACGGCTAACGATATTTTATCGCTAATAATCGCGCTGGGAAATCGTGAACAGCTGTCTCCTTGAATCTTTTTTTTTTTTTTTTTTTTTTTTTTCTCCATTGTTTTCCATTCAACTTCTCATCGCAAGTACACACATCAAGAGACATTTGTTCTTCTTCTTTGCGATTCTTTTAATTAAACCTCAGTAATCGGCTCTCCGCGACCAAGATAATACTAATTTTCATACGCTCGATTAACGCTCCTCGTCCGAATAAAATATTTAAAAACCCTAAGCACCGTCAGCCGTGCTTGGGATATCGCACACTCATACCCGCACTAAAGGCTTATCCATAACACCTAACTATACGTCATGTGAATGCAATAATTAATACACACACGTTCTCATTTTTAATCTCATTTTTTTCTCCCGTATTTGAAATACACACGTATTATTGTTCTTTTACGGTTGACGGCTCAGTCGTTCAAGCAATAAACAGTTTGTTCAAAAATTAATTGGTAAAAATCTTCATTTTTTTTTTTTGGTTGTCTTTAAAAAGCTTGAACGATTTTTAAAAAAACGGTGCTGCTGCTGAGCAAGAAAAATGAAAAAATCACGGGACAAACGAAACGTATATAAGTACATGGTAAGCGCATCCTGACCCTGTACAGGAGAAATCTGTATTTTTACAACCCACCTACCCTAATACATTACAGGCACTCCCGCTCACTCTCTCTCTCTCTCTCTCTCTCACACGACCACACACGTATGTACTACGGTCCCGTCGGCCAAAAGCTTTCCCTTCGTCGTTGTCGTGCATTAGTCATCTTTGCATGTGTATTGTACGGTAAGATTACGAGAGATTCCATATGTCCCGGAATTCATGCCCTCTCTCTTTTTTTTTGTCTCCCTCGCGTCGTTATTTGCGTGCCAGTCGCACCAGAGATAACAACGAGAATTTTTTGTTTCACGTACCGTATCATCTGCACAAAAGAAACAATAATATTGGATACCTCCAAAACTTAGTCATTGGGCGACGACAAGTTTCGTTAAGTTTTTTCTCTTGTAAATTTATAATCAATCGAATAAAATCCTGTTGAAAATACGTAGAGACCAAGAAAAACAAAAAGCGTCGGAGAAATTAGTTCATGTTAGCCAATCCCGCACCAAGTTGGCTCTAATTGCCAACGAAGTGAGTTTATATGGGAGCTCTCGCGGGAGGAAAAGAGAAGGCATGTCTGAGCTTTCTAAGCCAATGTATGGGGCGTACGATGTGCATATATATATATATACATGTATATGTTTTACATCCACATAGTCTAGACGGTATACCATCCACATGACAGACGATGGCGAGACGCGATGCGCGCTGTGTAGGTACGGTTCTACTGCATACATGCATGGCTTCACACCGCCTCTCTATCTCCCTTTTTTTTGTGGTCGTAGTATTTCGGGAGGATATTTTTTTTCCGAGTAAAATATTTTACGTGGCACCATAAACCATGCACATGTTTTTCGGGCTGAGCGTACTTGATTTATCGAAAGGATTTAACTCCACGTTGTAAGAGCGGCGATTATTACCACGAGAATCCTTATCCCATCACGCACATTGTGCACTCTCGCTCTTTCTCTTCCTGGTTCCACTTTTTTTTTTTTTTTTTTTTTTCACAAGGCTTTTCGAGACGCGCCAAGATTGTACAAAGTTGTTTGTGCGCTCGCGTTGTCTTTATCACTGCAAAGATGCTACCGTGGTGTGTTTTTTTTTTTTTTTTTTTTTTTTAATAAAGCGCGTTATTTTTCTTTTTCCTTTTTTTTCAAAGTTTTTATTTTTTCCACGACTATTTTCCGTCCCCCTTCGTTTTACAATAAAAAATGTACCAACAGCACGCTGTTTCGAAAAGGTTGAATAAATTGTTGTTTTTCATCCCCGAAATTTTAAAACAATAGATGGCAAAACGAGGGACGCGAGATAAAATTTGCTCTGAAAATGAAAAAAGCTCGTATTTTCCTCCCATTGAAATATTAAAACGAGTACAGGAGGGAAAAAATGCTCTTTCCCTGGTACACGTGCATTCCAGGATTCCACATGCTATCTACGATCTAGAAAATAAAAAAAACACCGGAACACTCTATTTTGCGCTCACCTGACGTAAAAAATATCCGGGTATAGGTATAAACGTGGAGGGCGTGTGATCGAAAAAAAAAAAAGAAAAAAAAATACATATATATATTTACAAAGGAACTAAACACTCGACACGTACAAAATACACCCCCACATTGTATGTATGGATGTGGAAGGAAATTCGATATGCTCTTTTATACCTTGTAGTAAAAAAAATCGCACACATGGTTTCTTATCACACTCGCCTAAACACCACTGTGAAAGCACAAGTTGTAAACGTTTCATGCTTACGTTGAATCTATTTCCTTACAACATGATGCTCAACTCGATACACTTAAAAAAAAAAAACAAAAAAAAACTGACATCATCAACTTCATGAACTTGACTACTGTTTTATTAATCATCACGAATCACGAGCAATCGATACCTGATACACGTATATAATAATAATACATGATCACTTGGTAGTTTTGATGTACAAACCAAACGCGCTTCTTGATTTCAATCCTGTATTTATAATATATATAAATAAGCTCGATAGGCAAAGTGCATATATATGTATTGTGGGATATATTGTGTATAATATGAATACGTACAATCTAACATCAATATTGATCGCATCATAATAAAATTATTGATGAAATTCACTTGAGCTTAAAAAAAAGATGAAAAACCTTTATCAAGAAAAAAGAAAAAAAAAAAAAAAAACCTCGCAACACACACATAAATATAGAAGCACTTACACGAGCGCAAACGAGGCAATCTCGAAAATCCGGATTCCCATGTGTACAGCAGCTCTCGAACGAAACGAGCCGGCTGTATGATAGTATAGGCATGCAGTGCGGAGTGAGAAGGAGCATCCACCCGACCTGTGATCACCATATGCGAGCATCTCACGCACGTCACGAGATATACCTATGTATGTATGAAAGAAGAGAAGAACCAGGCAGCGGATATAATAATATATAGTGCGAGTTTTCCTCTTCGCGGCGCGTAAATATATAATATATACGCTTCTTCTCGCATTTTTGCCCCACGTTCCGATGGGATGATGGTGATGATGATAATGACGACGACGACGGGTGAGATTCCACGAGCTCGTCTCCTCCTCCTTTTTCTTTTTTTTTTTTTTATATTTTTCTTTTTTTCCATCCTCTCGTTGCAGTGCGTGCATATACACGTATACCCGTATATAAGAATTATGAGGCGCTACACGCGAGCTGCTGTTGGCTGGAGAGGAGAGATGATATACGCAGGGAAAAAAGAGAATGAGAGGGACTCTGGAATTACAAGGCGCCTACAGCCATTGCAGCTATTTCTATTATTATCGCTTTCGACGCTATGACGTTGTTGTTGGCTGGGGTATACGGCTCGTGGCTGGACTAAACTCTGTTGGCAGGCAAAGTTTTTTTTTTTTTTTTTTTTTTTTTTCGGGTACGCCAAAGGCGAGGAGCGAGGCGAGGAGGAGGCAAATTGTGCAAGGAGCCGTGCAATGCGAGTTTATTTTTTTGGAACGAAACTCTCTCTCTCTCTCTCTGATGGATACTTTCTCATTTTTTTTCTTGTTGTCGCAAATAGGGATGTCTGAATATTTTTATTTTTCAATGTAAATTTGTTGAGCGCGAGGAATTATTTTAGACTCAAGCGCATCTTTTAACACGTATGTGATACTGCAAAAAGCGTCGTACCTCTTTTTTTTTATATTAGCGCGTTATAGTGCAAATACAAAACTATTAGCCAAGCGAAGATTAAAGGCTACGTGTACGTAAGAAAAATACAAAGTCGGTATTATTGTTCTCTTTCTTTGCGGTTAAAAAAAATAAAAAAATAAAAAACCTTCATAATTAACAGGGTAAGTTTGCCTTTGACGCGTTTCACGGCACGAGTTTTTTTTTCTCTGCAAATGTTGAAACTCGAGTAAGCCAGATGTTTGTACAGGGTTTTTCGGTGAGTTTCCCAATGGTACATGTATAGTTACGCGTTACTTTTGCTGCGGTAACTTTGATAATCGTTAGCAGCAATAGCGTAATACAAGAGAAACATGCATTTCTTCTAATACCCTTTCAATTGCACATCTTGGCCTTTCAACGTTTTCGCACAGTATATTTATTTTATTAATTGAAAAAAAAGACGTACTACAAATTTTCGTAAATAAACGTTCTTTGAATAATGAGGCTGCAGGATGCTGTAGACTGGACATTCAAAAAAAAAAATTGTGTTTTTATGACAGGATTGGCACGTGTGTATTATGCAAATGAAAAATTTCAAGCATCTCTTTCGTGTATTTTATGATGGATCTTGTGGCTTCGTATCTCTATACCACCACTGTACGCATACGTGAAAGGATAACAGAATTTCAACCTCGGCGCTACTGAAATTTCACTTTGGACGTGAAATCCATGGTGTTGTGTGTACATTGTACGTATAGTTATTAATTTTTAACATCCGATACATTCATATTACGATAGAGCCATTATTATTACCACCACTAAGATTATGTAATTTCTTTTGAAAAATAAATTTTTACATTTTGTTATTTTATTTGGCGATAAAAAACAACGATGAATAAAAGAATTGCTAATTCTTTTAAATTATAGATCACGGGGCTAATAAATTACTGCGATGGTTAAAGTGCTCGTATGCAAGCAACACACAAAAGTAAAACGTAATGATGAAAAAGTACCTTCATTACTCGGATTTTTAATCAGTGTAAAATTTTATTATCATCGCGCAGCAGAAAGTTGATTGCTCAGCGCAAAAATACAAGTTAATGAACGAAAATTAGTTGCACCAGCGACCAAACGAACGTCAATGAAACAGTACCCACTCATAAATAAAATATGCATGTATACGTGTTCGCTCTACGAGCAAAATTGTTTATGAACGTCGTAAACTTTTCCCGATGTTTCATAAAAAAAAGCTTTGATTGTGTTTTCCTTCTTGTGGTTGGAAAATTGTCAAATAATCGGCTTTATTTGTTTACTTATGTTCGTACTCGCGCA
Organism: Copidosoma floridanum; assembly: GCF_036245765.1. NCBI lineage: Eukaryota > Metazoa > Arthropoda > Insecta > Hymenoptera > Encyrtidae > Copidosoma > Copidosoma floridanum. The sequence continues at coordinate 8,199,665 of NW_028321891.1, forward strand.
ATGAAATGATTTTAAGCTCGAAAGATCGAGCAGCGGTAAAAATTTTAGTTGTTTTAATATTAAAATTCAACAATGGCGAAATAAAATAAATACAGCTTGATTTTTAGGCGCGTTTGCACAAAAAATGTTTATACGTTTATATTTGGCTTGAAATTCCATATTAATTAAAATTAAAAAGCAAAATGTGAAAAAATGTTCCACCAATTTTTGCACCACATCCGTTTGACAAAAATATTCCCCCCCCCCCCTGTATGTAAAGTAAGTGGGTAACTTATTCAGTAAACCGCGCGGTGCACAAAAATAAAACCCAATGGATTGTTGAAAAAAATAATGCGCCGTTTTGCGAAATTCCTTCAAATTCCCTAAAATCACACCGTGACATTTGTTGAAAAAAACTTTCTCACACAAAAAAATTTATGATCCAACCACTCCGATCAAAGGACGAAAGTAAAATACAAGCTTTTTTTTTCAACTACAGCCAAACAACCCGTATTGACAAGGCGCAAACCTATACAGGTACATAGGGTACAAAAAAAAGGAAGAATAAAATCTGAGCCGGGAGAAAAGCGCAGAGAGTGTTTAGAGTGTTTAGAAGTTTATTACGCCTAGGGGAAGATCCCCATCTGGCCAAATTGAATTACAAAGGTAAAGCAAATTATAACCTAAAACTTAAAGACTAAGGTTCACAGCAAATGTTCACTTAAAATTAAATACTAATGGTAACACTGAAGCTAATTTACATAATGCGAATAGGTAAGGCTAGGTGAATGATTTTGATAGCTTAGGAAGGTAATGAGGCTGATGAGAAGAACGAAAGAAAGTCTTTAGCGCGATGGAATGATTCGAATGGAGGGCAATGCAAGTTTAATTGTGATGGCTGGAGAAGGCAGGATGATCAGTTTGTAGTGGCGAGAGAAAGGCTGGTGAGTGCGTATTGTGTGGAAGGCGAGTGTATGAGGATGTTTATGGGATGAAAATGTCGCGTGACAGAGTTGGTGCGAAATAACAAATTGCAGAGAGAGAGAGAGAGATGTCCCACGTGTATCGGATGTTTGGCAACGTATACAAAGGACACCCACTCGTGCGCGTAACTATATATCTACACACGCCATATGATATGTTATATGTCTCTTAATTTTCGCTCTATCGTTTTATACGCTGCTACACCATATTATACGTACAGTATACGTATATATACTAACACAGATATAGACTTTAAAAAAAAAAAAAAAAGATACGTGATCCGTCTCACAGTCGCCAGAGGTGAATCCGCGAGGTGCAATGTCAAGGAGTGCACGGGTGAGGAGGAGGAGGAAGGGAGCAGATGCGATGTATGTGTAACGACGTCCCTGAAGGAAAAAAAAGAAAGAAAAAAAAAAAAAACCAACACAAGTAGAAAAAGACAGCTTATGCTTAATCGCATTACAAATTCAAGACGCGAGTAGTGATATATATCCCCTTTTTTCCCTTCTTCTTCCTCTCATCCACGTCGTCGCTGAACAATCTATAGGTCTATACCTCTACATACCTATATGGTATACATATATATACACACTAGACTGCAGTGATGTCTATTAAGCGACCTTATAAGTAGAGGCGCCAATGCTTACTTACAACTTGGCTCCTCCTCTACTGCTGCTGGTTACCGTCGTCGTCGCGCATTGCTATACACCTCGTGATTTATACACGATATAATGTTCAGTCTTGTCTCTCTCTTATAGGCTCAGTGGAATCTTTTTTTCTTTTTCTTTTTTTTTTCAACATCTTATAGTATAAGACAATATATGAAGCATATAGATGGGCTGTCTATTTAACGCTAAAAGTACATACAGAGATATGCAAGCACGCGCGCGCGGTAGGTGTATTATACAGGCTTCGGTCTTAACGACGATTTTACCCTTGAAAGTTGTAAGCGAATAGTAAGTATAAGTACACAGCGCGTCCTTCGACGAGCGGCGTTTCTCTCTTTTCGACGTTTAAATTGCTCCTCGGGGCGCGGAAAAACAACCACATGCAAAGAGATCAACTCCCAGTCTTCCCCTTTCATTTTATGGGAGGAGAGGAAATCACGGTAAGGAAAATCTGCGACGAAAGGAAGAAAAAAAAACGATGAATCAAGTGACTCGAGTATATAATAGACTTCCAAGGCGGGTCGGAGGAAGAAAAGCTCTTTTTCGCCGTAAGCCCACCAGGGTTGGATGCTTGAAATTAAACAGCTTTTGTAAACTGCTCCGTATCGCATCGGTATGTTATACAAGTAGGTATACACCGATGAAACAATATACGGAGAAAAATAATCCCGTCACGCGGAAAGCTAATCGCTCCGTTGTTGGGGCGTTGAGGGGAGAGAGCTTTTAGGCTGGTCAGAGGGAACTGCACCTGAAAGCGCAATGGTTCAAACAGCCCGCACGTACAGAGCTCCGTACACACGTGTAGTATTGTACGGTTGGTCCCATTGTGTGCAGGGGACAAGCTTTTAGTTTTACTATTATCACTGTATCATGTGTAGGGCAATTGGACGTATGTGGAGGGGAGGGAAGGCGATTTTAAATGGCTCATCAACTGTAGTGCGTATACATTTATGTACCTATACCTACTATCTCCTTCGTTTCCTTCTCGCTGTATACCGTTCAAATGTGCGGATGAGCTGCAATGAGTGTGTGCGGTCGCGTTACGCTTTGGCCTTTGAGGCTTTGAACTTGGGAGGAGTTTGTGTGGCTCGGTGTAAGTTAGTTATACGTCTCGGGTTACTGGGTTTGGGGACGTTTTGAAAATTAGTGTGAAAATGCTTGGAAATGTCAATCGGGGAAAAACATCCAAGTAAAATCACTGCTCGAAAATTCCGAAGCAGTACTTAGTTTCTTCAACGAGTGACAAGCTATTATACAAAATCCATGTCTCTCTCTCTAGAGAAACATTTCCCCAAACATATTTATTTTACGATGGAAAAAAAAAATTATTAATTAACGTCGAGTGTCGGGTTTTAAAAAAGAAAAGGTTTTTTCCCCAAACCTGTAGCGCTGAAAAATCTCTCGAATGCTACCCCATCAAATGTATCACTTACACATCGAACTCTGTAGTTTAAAGAGGGATGAGATGCAACAGCGTCACAATATAATATTATTTCCTCCTCTTATTTTCGTCGCACCGATATACCTATAACTTGTAGTACTTGCAAGTGTAAACCTTCTCGACAACCTAAAATATGTGATCCTTGCAACTTAATTTATTTTTTTCATAAATAACCTACCTCCTTGTCTCTCGTTTACTCGTACATTTCTTAATTACGATGTAAATTTTTGTTTTCCACTCGATGAGTTCTAAAAAAGAAAACCAGCTATCCTCGAAAGTACTTCGAAACGATGGGCCTGATCATCAGCAAGAAGGAAAAACTTAGTTTCTCTCCAGTGATGGTACCTGTATAATCCTAAATGCGCGCACATCAGAGACCTCGCAGCCCCTGCCAAAGTGAAAAGGCGCCCAGTCCCACTTATATACATTAATACAGACACACATAGTCCACGCTCTCACGTAACGCGGCTCATTCATGCTCACGGAGCCAATCTCCTCCTGTCTATTCAGGGGGTTGCATGTAGACCAGATGGGGCACAGCCCCCCAAGTCCACGTGGGGCGAAGCCCCAGCTCGAGCCAACAGAACTCGTCAAATGAAGAAATTAACAGTACATGGAGCACAAACTTCCCGAAGAGCGGAGAGTTCGCTCGCGGCACATCGCCAAACCACCTCCTCCTCCTCTGCTACCCCTTTTCGTATGTATATATAATATACATTCATGCACACCCGAGGAAGAGGGCACGCAAATAGAGCCGCGTCACTATGGCTACGCGCGCACGTATAGCCGGGGTACAGTAGCCCTAGCGCTTAAACAGTTATACACGTACTGCACGCAGCCCTTAATTTGAAGGTGAAAGAGAGGCAATGCTGCTCATTCGGCTTATACCGGTGAATGTGTAATTTACGTAAACGCGCAGTTTTACGTGGAAAATATTATATATGCATACATGCGTGTGTTTGGAAATTGGTCTTTTTTTTTTTTTTTTTTTTTTTTTTTTTTCTTTTGGAGTAACTGTAAAAGCCCGGCATTTTAAAACTTCAGATTAAGCCGGAGTCGAAGCGATCACAATTCCCGGACGAATCGAAATTTAACAAAATACACGATCCAAACATGAAGCTATAAATTAAAAAAATTCCCAGGCATCCGATTCAGGCGTGTTACTACATGTAAAAAATTATTTGTCAAAGGGAAACTAAAGTAATTTCTTCTGTAACATATAAGAATTGATTGGTTACTCACATATGATACGTACGTACTTACACCTAATAGATATAATATTAACTTACGTCACGTAACACAAACAACACAACTCAACAATGTAAGCCCATTATTGGTATAAAATACGTGTGTGTATGTTGGACTAATTGGATATTTTAAAGGGTAATCCATCGATTGTCTCGTATATACTGCCCGACACGTTGATGACACTCTTCCCCATTTGCTTTGTTTCGTGTGTATATATATATATATGTTTGGACACGAGTCGAGCGATGAGATCGAGCCGAAGAAATAAAAGGGAGGGTGCTACACGACACGCGTGTAGGGGTGAGAAAATACTCCTTTGCTCCGCTACGGGGGTGTGTTGGGGAGAGCTAAAAGACTTTTCTTTTTTTTCTTCTTTTTCCTCCCCTCGTCCTTGCTGGTGATGACAGGGCAGGTAATGATGGTGGAGGGTTGATGAGATATCGGTGGACGCTGACAAAGAGTCTCTCGTAAGGTTGGAGGAAAATTAAAAGGTAAAAATATATGTTCACGCATAGGGTACGTGTTAAACACCTACGCGTGTTGCGCGAGAAAAAGCGTAGCAGGCTAGAATTTGCGGTAAGAGACGAGCTATATTTATATACGGAGGGAGAAACGAGTCTAGGTCAGGGTGGAGACCAGAAAAGTATATAAGCTGCTTTTCCGTGTCTCTATTTTCATTCCGCGCTCACTCGGAAAAGGAGCTTGGGTGTTTCTTAAGTTGACCCCCTCCCCGCAAGTAGTTGCAATTAGAGTTAGTTGTTACAAGAGTGACATTTTTGGATGCATGTACACATGTTTTTTCTACGTGGGCGAGCTGCTCCCGAGGCTTCCACGACTCTCAAGCGCGCGAACATACCTTTCAAAATTACTCGCGAGGAATGAAGAAAAAAACTAGCTGTTTGGAGATTACGTGGCTGGCGTGTCACCGAAAGATGTATATGTCGATTGGCCAAAGGAGCTCATTGGTTTTTGACTTTCGTTGATTTTTTTTTTTTTTTTTTTTTTTTTTTTTTTTTTTTTTTTTTGTCACAAACAAGCTGTCGCGGTGGATTTCTGTATTTTTGAAAAAAGTACAACAATCAACTGTAATACAGCGATACTTTGGCGCGTCGCCGATTCGACGGCACTCCGCGGCTTATCTGCCCCGACACCGACGTGGTACGAAATTACCGTTTTGTTCAAACATCCAATAAGTATATCTTTGCTATCTTTGTCATCGTAAAAGCGATATGAAACGCAAACGATTACATCACCGCACGTGTCAACGAAATTTTATAGATGACCACGATTCTGGATCTTCATTTCATATCAAACTTTTTTTTTTGTTACGTAATATTTTATTTACAACTGTAATTGCCTGCAGGTGGTGTTCATTTCACTTTTGATTGATGAGTCAGTACCTGTACCTATATAGAACAACAAGATAAAAAATAAAAAAAAAGAAGGTTTTCAGGGTCACACGTATTAGTCGCTAAAAACAAGGATCCACTTTTCGCCTCATTCCGTAGGTTAATTTTTTTCATGTACACGAAAAATGAGGCTTTTACCTCCCACGTATATGCCTAAGCCTATTGGAAAAACGATTCGTCAGAACCAACGTGACGTTTTATCACACCTGATGGTGCGAATGTAATAATATTGTCAAGCGATTCATTTTAAAGGTTTATGTTGATCTTCAACAAATCGCTTGGAAACTATATTATCCTGACCGTACATTGCACGTTTCTATGCACCTATACGCAATCTTTTTCCGAGTATAGATTCTTTGATACTCCCGAACAGCCAAAAAAGAAACAATCTTCCCTCGATGTACCTTTCATTGATCGGCTGATACGCCACGAGCGTCTCGTGTGGAGCTAATGGAGGGTTGCCTTCAATAAAGATAAGAGAGCCCATGGGAGGGTAAAAAAAAATTGTATTTCCCTCCCCTCGTAAGCATGTATGCGAATTCCACTTGCGACACAGCACGTAGAGATACTTGTGATAAACTCACGTGTACACGGAGATAAGATTTCAACGCCACTACGGCCATTCGGTTGATTCGATAAGATTTCCGATGATAATATGGATTCGTATCGCGGATCATCTTCGGATGGCTGGTGATGGGTATATTGCTTGGGTGTGGATGTCTTTGCGGGCTCTTGTAATCTTTCGACAAATACTTTGTTGAACCACACTGTTTGTATTCGATTTTGCATCGCAGTATCGCTTTAAAAAAAAAACATTCATACTGAGAATCCGACTCATCGTTAAATGGACATATATCTATATATATATGCTAACAAGAGTCTTGGGTGATTCGCTCCTCGGGTCGTTTAACTCTCGTGTATTTGCGTTTGTTGCACCGTCAGCCACGCGGATTTTTTCACTGCGAGTTTTCAAGTTTGAGCCGATCGAGTGTGCTTGAAGCAGATGTTCCTTTGTACGTCCCGTAAAACAAAGCTTTGTTTGAAATTTCAATTACCAACCCAACGAGTCGATGTTCAACGAAAAACTAAAACCATCCCCAATTTCGATGGTACTTTCACCCGGTCTATCAATACCGGTATACGAGTGTATAACGATTTCTCACGTCACACCCGTGGCTTAATCCAAAAATTCCCCGATCCAGCGCTCAACATTCAACGAAAAGTCAACAAAGAAAAAACCAACTCGTCACACCAGATGGAGTAAAAGTGTCTATAGCACGTACACCGTGGCAACAACGCTCGTATGGACCCCAATGTACCATTGTGTACATACACGCGGCGACTATACGAAAAACCTTCACAATCCAGTCTCTCGTTCTTTATCCGCTTCGATGTCTATGTGCACCAGCTAAGATTTCGAACCTTAGAGAAAAGGAACAGCAAAAAGGAAACACACGTTTCCTCGTACATGAACAACAATCTTTCCACCACCACCACCGTGCTACAGGTTGGAACAATGTTTTCGCACTCTCGAGCAACAGCCACAATACCTATGTGGTTGGACTTTCTAAAAAGGAACAAAACAAAAAAAAGTCGTGAATTTAACGCAAAAAATCATGGCAAGTACACACCGTAAAAACTTAACAAAAAAGGAAGGAAATGAAAATGAAAAGAGAGTCATGATCGTGAGGAGTGGTATGCTGAACGAGCGCGAAAAATACCCATAATAGGTGTACCCATAACGGAGGAGTGCAACAATAGCTCACAGAGCCCATCGTGTATAACATATATGCCCATAGTTTGCCGATTATTCGTAAAATAATGGTAACGAGAGCGCGAAATTTTGGTCACTCTCTCTCGCTTATATGCATGTATATTATAGTACGTTCATTGTAACAACATTTAATTACCTATAGTTGGCCAAAATATCTCTCGGGGCAGCCGATGCTTGCTCGCGCCACGCTGCCAACACTGCCAACTTTGGGCTAACTAGTTTACTTTCGCGCAACGTAGGTATAACATATATAAGCTATTGTACTGGTGTATGTACTTATATATGCACGTTGCCATTGCTGGCTCATGCACATGCTTGGCGTACATATTATACACGCACAATATACAATACTTGTATGGCTTTTTAAATTTAAATAATAATCGACAAAATGCAAAAGTATATTGGATTGCAGTATTTTATAAAATTGAAATGAAAATACGTCAATAATATAGTAAATATATAGCTTTCGTATTGACGTATATAGGCACTGATGCCTATGGACATTCAACAACAACGTATTATATACCTATACATGTATAAGTGTAGGACGGAAGAAGTGAATGACATTTAACCATCGAGCTGTACATTTACTTGGTCAGCGATACTTTGCAAGGACAAAGTCGCGCGATAAAAGACGAAATCGGATATGCAGCTATACCAAACTACCCCCGGCGGAATATTTTATATCTACATTGACGCGTTGTATAGGTCATTTATTAGCACTTTGATATAACGTGTACTATTGCACACGGAAACATAAAACTAAATCGGCGAATCGATGACGTTAAAATTTAAAAGGAAAGCGTGCTCTAAGTGATGGCAAATAAAAGCTCGTGATAATACAATGTTGGTATCCCTTTTGGCGAATTAATTTACAATTGGATATCAAACGTTACGATGGAAACGTTTTTTTTCACACCAACGACTTTTTGGATGACTGTTTGATATAATATTTAGATGCCTCTTTGTTTGCATATTATAAAAATTCACTTAAACAACAACGATATGATTCAAAGGGGTATATTTATTGATACTTGGTTGCTGTACGTGGGTATTCTAAATACCATCCCCACAAATTTCTACAATATATGTATCTTTAAGAAGGTATTTAGAACTCATTGATACCCACCAGTACCGAATACTGAGTGCGTAACAAACATCCAAAATAAAAAAAAAAAAAACTCTTTAAGGGGTAGGAAAAATTATAGACTTCTATCGTACAATTCGTGCATTATATCCCCTTGAGACTATACCTTCATCCGTGTAGGCCTGTAAGCCCAAGTAAACATCGTAATCATTAGCGAACTATACTTTAGTTCCGGACTTTTCGGGATTTTCGGACGCCGTAAAAGACACGTGAATATTTAAACCTTCGTCAAGGATCGATAAAAGCCACCAAGCTGTAACAAAACAGTAAAGGATTCCCTTTTTTTCCTCTTCTTCTTCGTAATCAGGTCACGTTGGAACACAGACGCGAATACATATATATATAGAAGCAGTGGTTTCACTTATCAGACGCAATTACGGACTCTTCTGTCGTGACTATGTGAGTCGAGTAATTTTATATACACACACGCGCGCGCCGCGTATACATCTGGTACACGGTAAATTTACAAATGATTTTTTTTTTTTTTTATGTAATGCAACCTTCATCTGTACAAATAATACACGCAGGCCTCTCTCCACTATCTTTACTCGTCTCTACTTTTATCGCTACGGGCATGTATACGCCATTGTGGGCTCGAACGACGATTTTTTTTCTTTTTCTCTATGAATTTTAGAGATATTATTTTGTCTGCTGAGCGTAGGCGTGATGGCCTGGCACATCGTGAATACGTCGGCTGGCTTTTCATTTAATTACACGTCGAGGGAGCTTTCCGTTGCTTCTAATTCATCGATCGAATCGAACGCGGGGGGGGGGGGTTTGTTTGACGACGATGTCATTCAGGTTTGGATCGATGTTTTACCATTGAAAACATTGGGGACCCAATGTGAAAATGAAGCTACATTTACTCTACATCACCCGGCATGAAAAATGCAACCTGTTTGTGTGTACGTGATCATTTAAGCTGTCGTAATTCAATTTGTGCTGATTGAACTGCTGGTACACGTCAACGTTGCAATAATCGCATCGTTAGCTTTGCCGGTGGACTAATCAAATTAACGTCTGACGCCCAAAACGCGGGATATTTCCAATGTCATGAAAAAAAAAAGAAGAAAAAAAAAATTTTCCTGTCGAGCACGAAACTTGAAACAACATCTATAATTCACAGCGTACGCCGTGATCGATTCAGCTCGGTATGTGTATACATTTATTTTTTCTCCACATCAGCGCAAAACTATATTAACAACGGAAGCTTTGAAAAAAAAAAAAAAAAAAAAAAAAAAGTTTAAAAAGTAAAGAGAGTAAGTACTTGTGAGAATTTTGATTAGTCAGGACGAGTGGGTAACACATCCGTCCGATTCAGGTATTTTCGAATGTAGGCCACAGAGGTCTGCTCGCGTTATTCTCGCGCGCAAGCACATTTCCTTCTTCGCCGTGCAAATGTCCAATTACTGCTTATTGTCGTCTTTATATATATATACATATGCGTACACGTAAATGGGAGGAGGACGGCAATATGGAGGGTCGGAGGTGCAGGAAATAAAAGGCGTATACCTACGACACAATTGTTCAGCGCGGCATGTACGCCAGCCACCGAGTTTGGGTACATTAGAGAGCGCGTCTCGCGCCGGAATTAGAATGTTACATGCGCACCGGTGTAACCCGGCTTATAGGTGTATATATATATATTCATGGATACGATGGGCTTGACCCCTCTCTTCGTGTATATATATCGCATTCCTGGGATGAGTTTCAGTTCCTTTTTCGCGACACTCGCGCGCGTGCACCTATACAATTTATGTGGCCCGCGATAAGCGCTCTTTCCTCCCTTTTGCTCCTTCTTTACTCCACCTGTATATGTGTATGTGTTCGTTTTGCTAATTAGGTTTTTTTTTTTTTTTAACTCACAGAGATCGGGGGATTTTCTGGTCTGCCTCCGATACACGAGGAATAAAACTTGGTCTCGATGTCAGGAAATATTATGCACCGAAAATTCATGAAAATACCATAAACGAGTAGGTATATACCTACATACCTATTATAGCACACAGCCTGTAAATGCAGATTTTTCGGGACCGAAAAGTGAAAGTGATTTTGTTCACGAAAAATCACACAACGACGACGGTCGCTGTATAATATATATGCTTTGGTGGGCGCGTGTAACCGAGTGCCTGATGTATAATGCACACATATATATTTATGTAACAACCCGGATTGTTGTACCAATACAAATGGCCCCCGCGCGCGTGTACACACGAATAAACAATCGTAAAAGAGCGCAGTGCGAGAAGTTGGTACAATAAAATTACGCGATGGCTCCTGTCGCATGTAATGTTTACTTTTTATTATTCAACAAATCATTATTGCGTTTCAGAGATAACACAATACGTTATCGCGTGTGTACCCAATATTTTCTATCTTTTTTTTTTCTCCTCTTAACCCATCAAAATCTCTCTATAGTCTTGATAAAAAACAATTGTAATTAAAAGAAAAAAAAGAAAAACCTCGCATTCGCAAAGTCGCAGGTTATTAACCAAATCAAAAGGAGAGATGTGTTAATACGATAAGACTAGAGGGATAATCATCATCGCGAAAACAAGGCCGAAAGTAATAAGAAGAAAAAGCGCGGTAAAGTAAAAGCCGAGTCTCCCGGGAGTTAGCTTCAGATTTAATCTCGTCGGTGGTAACGTGTCTCTCTTTTTCGTCATTACGCCCGACTCGCGTATATCACATACAGTGTGAACTGTGATTGTCCACACGCGGGTGCGTATCGACCGTTGGGCACAAATTAATTCCTTTGTTTGGCGCTTAAACAATTTAATCGCTCGCCATTACTTTGCCATACCACGCGTATACCACTGATAGATCGTATTTCCAGGAAATCAAAATGTTCTCGTGCGTATCGGAACATACGTTTAATGGAATTGAAACCTCTTTGTCGCTACAAATTAAAACGACCTCCCCTTTTATTGGCCAATTTTTTACTTTTCTGAGAAATACGCGTGCAGACTTGCCGAGTATAATGATATATTTGATGCATGTCGTACGAAAATATGTAAAACAAATTATTCCACATTACTCTGGCGAAAACAATGCATGACCGTATATGGTTGAAAAAACAATTGTGCCAAATGTTGCGTATACGCTTTGGAAAAAAACAGAGCCAAAAATAGTTTCGACCACATCAGACCGTATATATTATACGATTCGAGAGAGGGGGCTCCCCGGCTTTATCGATAAACTTGGCTTGGTCTTCCGCTTCCTCGATCAAAAATAGATATGCGCACAAGCAGGGTGAGGGCCACGAAGCCTCCACGTCGACGTGTTTGATACAGATCCATCGCCTTCATTGTTGCGAACTTTTCGCCGGAGGAAAGGGTACTCCAATTAAAAAAAAAAAAGAATAACGAGCTTCGTCCTCGTAAGTAAGTATATGGATGCCGATGAAAGGCGCTCGTCGCTTGCCGGGTGTACACAGGAACCGAAAAATCGTATATATGGCGTGCAACGAATCGCCCATTGTGTCGGAGCTAATTGGTCGAATTTAAGCACGCACACCTCAGGAATTTCTCTCGAATGAAAAATAATTGAGAAAAAAAGAGCCATTTGCGTGCAGCGGAGGTAAAACGCACGCGGCCATTAGGCGCACGCACGGGCATCGGAGGAAGCGAGCGCGCAGACAGGCGTAAGTATATACTTGTATGCGTCTTTTAAAAGCAAAGAGAGGGAAAAAATAAAAAAAAAGGGAAAAATCGGGAGGAGACTCGGTTGAATCATCATCTCTCGGTCATTACTGCATCTCGACGCGTTTTTCCCTTGTCTCGCGCTCATTATTTTAAAGCACCGCTCCTTTTCTTCCTCTCCCGCAGCAGCTACCGGCTATTTATAGATGTACATCCAAAGTGGGATATATATATATACATGTTCTATTTGTCATACCTTACATTTGTACAGAGATGATGAACTGCGTGTTTTTTCAGCGATGACGATAGAGGGAGAGCACCTAAGTAGTGACGATGGAAGGCTGGAATTTGTGCGTTCGGCGTATATCCTTCGCGCGCATTGAAAAGTTTCGACATTATAATATATTTTACCGAGGAATTCTTCTTAATGGCTGGAATGGAGCGGCGGGAAAAAAAACCGATTTCACAATTGACAGAAGCAGAAGGGAAAAAAGTGGATCGCTTCGATGGTTTCAACGAGCTGTGTGTATCGTGCAGTGCACGTGATGTAATTTAAGGTGAAAAACCTTGGGATTCCCCGCTTTTTTTACTTCCACGCGATTCGTCCCATGTTTCATCTGAAATACATCGACGGAGCCTCTTTGCGTTACAATCAACTTTTTAAACATGCATATGCATGAAACGCAACATAATCAAGTTGATTCGTACGAAGCTAGTCTTTTTCCATTATATGCGTTTATGGTTAAAAAAACAAACAAAAAAAAGGTACCTGTGTGTACATATATGTGTATATACGGCTGCGTGTGCCCGAAATAACAACGTGACACTTTTGTTTGTTCCTTCGATAAGCGCGTTCGTTGGCACGGAACAATAAAATTTAAATTTCAATGAGGGTGTGTTATATATATACAGCTTCGCTCCGATTTTAATGAAGCGGAATTAATCAACGCGCGCGTATGTAATTTATTAAAATACTTTTAATCCGTGAAAAAAAAAAATTTATTGTTTTTTTTTTTCTTTTTTTTTTTCACTAAAAACGATAATATACACAATAAAATCGGCAAACATATATAACGCGTCCTTTCGATGAAAATCCAATCGACAATTGGCTAATTGATAGCGAGCTCTGTTGCATATAGGTGCATAATATGTGTATACGAGAGTCAGGGCCTCCCCTCGCTATATACTTTGAGCGACGTTTTGATGTGCGAACGCCTTCGGCGTGCCGATTCTACTCAACGAACGATCAATCAAACTTACATGCACACACATATCCGTATATAGAGGAGTAAGTAACTATGGATGCGTGAACGAGGTGTCATATATGGTTTGTGAATTTTTTTTTTTTTTTTTTTTTTTAATTATCCAGACTTGGGTTTGTTCAATTTTCATCGTGACAATGTTTTCTTCATCAAACACGGATTGAAGTATGAATAATTTGGTGGGAGAAAAAAAAAGAAGAAAAGTTTCATTGCTTTTGCCGTCAGTTTACTCGTATATATATACACTTATGAATACACGACGAGGAGAGTCGAGCACGGGAAAGAACGAACTTTGAAGGCGAGCGAGCCATACTTTTTTCTTTTTACACCCGATTATGCAAGGTCAAGAGAGTTTAAATAGCCGCGAGTATGCCCAGCACTTCGTGAGTATATTATAGACCAGTGGTTGGCGTGGTTTTTGTTGTTGTTGTTGTTGTTGTTGGTTACGCGAGACCGAGGCGTATACACTGATGGTTTTCAAAGCCGAAAACATCGGACCGACCGATGTAAAGCGCCAGATTTTGATAAAAATCACTTCCGACATAACAAGTTCTATATTGCGCATACACTGTGTAGTTAGGAGTAAAAAAATTGTTCGGCTTTTTCTCGAGTCCGTACCTATATACGTGCTCTTTTAATGTGCCCGAGACATCGAGTTTTCCATCATGGATCCATAAGTACACTGAGACAAAAATATAATAAAAATCACTCTTAAAATGGTAATCTGGTGTCATATTCCGCCATCTAGGGACTTTTTTTACTTTGGCCAACCTAATATTTATTATTTCATTGCTGGACAGTAATTTCTGTTGTACAAACAGTAAAAACCACTGTACTTATGACAAAAATTACTCTTCCAAACAATAAAAATTATCGTTCGAATGGTAAAAAGTCTCTAGACGACCGAACACTACCAGATTACCATTCTATAGCACAGTAATTTTTATTATGTTTTTCTCTCGGTGTATACAATACATACCGAGGGGTCGGGCACTCTTAAAGTCATTTCAAGTCTTTCGAAGATTTGAAAAAGTCATCAAAAAAGACTTTGAATTGAAAGAGTGCCCCTCGATTAGCGCCCTTTTTTATGCGCTCTGCGGCAAAACGTGTTGATTTACCGTAGACTATATATATCAAAAATCTCACCGCTTGTTTTTTTTTTTTGTTTCCCCTCTCCTTGCACGTTGAAAAAACGCTCCTCAAGTCGGGTTATCGCTTCTCCACGGAGAGCTATTAATTTTCGCGTCGTTGTTTGCCAACAAAATTAATACACCGAGAGACAAATCGTTTGAAACGGCATGTATTTACCTGTCGTGGCTGTGTACGTGTAGATAGACAAATTAGGCCTCCATGCCGATTTATATGTAGATACATGTACATCATGTACCGTAGAGCCGAGCGAGTTTTTAAATTGCTCTCTCTCTCTCTCTCTCTGTAATTAGTTCGGGAAGGGAAAAAAAAGTTATACTTTGAATTAGTTCCAAGCGAGGAATCCTACGAGGAATTAATGAACGAGATTGTAATATACATATATATATATATATTTATGTATTTATACAAACGAATGGACGTTGTTTTTTCTTTCTTTTTGGCGGTTGTTTTTCCATCTCGGAGTAAAGAAACTACGGTGTAACTAATTGATTACTTGTTTTTTTTTTTTTTTTTTTTTATATATAAACGACCTTCGAATCAATAAAACACCTATACCCATAATAATATTAGATACACCCAATATCCTGTCGGACGTAACATGTACAAGCACCAATTCATCACTGTCCCTCCGCTGTATACTCTCGGGTGGACGGGGGAGAAAAAAGTCCCTACGCTGTATATACAAAAGCTTTTTTTTTTTTTTCTTTAAGCTTCACTGTCATCGTCAATCTTTAACGAAACTGGAAAAAAACAGAGTAGATAATATTACCTTTTAACCCGCATCAGGTGGACACATCGGTAATTGCCGGAGAGACGGCGTTTAAATAGTATATATAAATAAGCCATCGCGTGTCAGCGAGCAATGAGAGAAGAAGAGTGGAGAAGAAGAAAAAAAAAAAAAAAAAAGAAAAAAGAAAAACGCACTGCCACCGAATGCAACAGGAAGCATCGATCATCGCTCGGTTGTCGCTGATGCTTCTTTCTCTGCATCGCGACGAAGGGGAAAATCGTCGGATCGTTTGGGAGGACAACCACGGCGATCGACATTGGTGCAAACACCACTTGCTCATTGTTTCGCGCGAGTACATTTCCGGGGTTCGATACTTACTGTGTTACATACATATGGTCACACCATAAGCACCCTCGCCGAAACCAGTACCTATATAATTTTTTTTCATTTAGCGTGAAAGGCTTTCGCTCCGTTTGCCGCAATATTTCAGTTGTTGTGTAAACAAAAAAATTTTTTTTTCTCCATTGCAACATTTTGTCATGGAAGTTGTGTGAAATATTACTAAATGTACTCGTGCAAGTGCTGATTTTATCTTCGCGTTTACAAGTTGTGTATGTTTCTTGTATAGGTGTGCCTATTAGGTGTTATTAGACACGCTCAACTAATAAAGGTGCATTACGTTGTCTTGTAACCGTAGTTTTTGATGATGTTTGTGATAATCATCTAAATTGAGGTACATAACTGGGACATCGTAAACGGTGGTGCTTATTTTTCTTTTTTTAACAAAACTACACACAAATTTAATTACTTACGTGCGTTGCGTGATCTATTGCTTTGCGTGCCTATACGTGCGGTGGGGAAAAAAAAAACGTGGCACGGATGAACAACCCCGTGACTTTCTACCCCGAAATTTCGCAAGGGCAGCTATGGAGGCGAAATTTCTACCGCGACATTCGACACTGAAAACGAATCTCTTGATGAAAAGAAAAAAAAAAAAAATAATAAACACCAAAGGGTCATACACTCCCCCGTGCCCACCTTACACCATATACGAATCAAAATGCTCGTCGCGTCGACGAGTTATTCACTCTCGGGCGTCGCTCCCCCTGCAATCGTCGAAACTCGTTCCGAGTCACCCACCCCCTCCCTCTGTTCACTCTTTCCAGCGAAAATTAAATTTTTTCTCAATGTACACACTCTGTCGCCTCCCCCGTTGTACAGTCGACAGCCGCTCCAACGTACGAATAACCTTTCCCTCTCTCGTTTTGTCAATCAATACACGCCCACTGCCACGAGTTGATGCAAAAGAGCGCTCGACCGCGAACAGAAGAGACAATCGAAACGAAGGGAAGGAAGGAGGTGATTCTCGTATTACCACTTTGGTACCTATTCTATTTTAATTTGCCATTTCGGTTCGCTCTGCTCGATCGGGCTCGCAACGGCGCGAAAAGACGCAGAATAAGCTATGGATTCCCAGATTAGTCCTTTTCCTCTTCTTGATGACGGCGCTCGAGGAGTAACGTGGTTGGATAATGGGAATCTACATTTTTTTCTTAAACTCTTTTTAAAATTTTCATTATTATTATCATCAAGTGTTTTTCTGCTGTGTAAAATTAAAGGAAATGTTGATAAAGGAGAGTGGAATTGGAACGCTGAAACTCACAACTGCTATTTTGGTCATGAAAACAGTATAGTGATTGTAAATTGCACACCATATGGAGTGCACTACATTAAACAGTTTTATTTTTTGGAGGTTCGCAAGATTCGTTTAAATAAAATGGCCTAAGCTTTTATTCAAAAAAACTTTGATAGTATAAAAATGATTTTTTTACTCAACGTAGCAAATGAAAAATAATTGTATTTTTCTAATTTTCCTACATTTTTTTTGTATTGTAGCAAATTTTTCGTCGTAGAACATTTACTTTCTATGGTTATGGACAAAACCATTTTTCGCATTTTTATTTTTTGCCATTAGTAACAAAATTTTACTTAATTTTTTAAAAATTTGGGCTGTACTATAAAATAGCTGAATCCTAATAAACTACAAAAAGCACTAAGTATATTATAAGAATTCAAATATTTGGTCTTAATAAAAAAAATCCAGCCACATAACGTGGTATGGTCACCCTTTAAGCTTCATATTTACGCACGTGAAATTTTCAATTTATCACGCATATCGGAAAACACTAAAGAACATTATCAGTCAAACTTTGACCAATCTCCTCGCCATTCATACGACCAATTATCCCCGTTTGATTTTAATTGCCTACCCTTTCGTGACACATGTACCTTAATTAAGTACCGGGAAATGCTACAAGTTTTACATGGAGATGCGAATAAAAAATTGCTTTTTCATGGATAAAAAAAAAGAGAGAGAGAGAGAGTGGGAGAGATAAGTGATACAGAGAGGGCAACTTCCCATTAAAATCGCGTCACAGTTTCTCCTCTGACAAATTTATCAGGCGCGCCGTTTAATGCATACGTAACGTTTATACATGCGACATGTGTGTTATGTATACGTACAAGTGGTACGCTTATCGCTTTGAAAAATTAACGTTTCACGCAACAAGTCAACAACTCGTCGTCGTTTCCGTGGTGAGCCGTAAAATGGGCATACTTAATGGAGTTGGAGAGTGATGTACGTATATTAGAGGAAACAAAAGAGAGAAAGACTAAAGGATGACTCAGTTATGGATACACCAGCCGCAAGTCAATTAATGTACGCGTGTGTGTAAATAGTTCAAAAAAAAAAAAAAAAAATAGAACAACCTGATAATTTTAATGAATAGATAGCAGAAAGATTTCGTGGATGTACTTATGTCCCTGTATTTACTTATTTAGAGAAACATTCTAATAGGTCGTGCTTGATGATACATACTAGTTGTACTTCCTAAAAGTGTGGTATATATGTGTTGATCTTATCGTTCTCGAGTGGGGCATCTGGTGTTCGTAGAATAAACACGAAATGATGTATTCTTGAGATGATGTAGTGGTTTCTTTTATTTACTTTTTGTGGGAAAACTGAACATTTTTTCAAGTGATTATTTAGAAAAAATCTCGTGGTTTTTCCCATTAGGTACACGTTAGGTGTATCTTTTCGCCTGGACGTGCCAAGCAATTCATTATAATTTTTGATGGATGCGTATATTAATTGAAACATATTTATTACATTAGTATTATTATTATCTCGACAAAAATCTCAATTTTACATGCTAGTCTGCAGAGAGAAATCTGCTTGATATACGCAAATTTTGTGGTACGTGTAGAATCGTACCACGAGTGGAAAAGTAAAGAATGCTCGGGTGGCATTTTTGCCATAGTACAAATGCTATGTGTGACATTGTTCCCTTTACTTCCCTTTACGCTGCGGGGGTTGTGAATTTCGGGTTTTCATAAGCTTGACCAAAAAAATTTTATAAAATGTGTATGAAAAAAAAAAAAATTCAGATTTTGAAAATAATTAAACAAACCTAAACAAAGTCAAGTTCATACAGCTCAGATCGTTGGTACATCCACTACGGCATCGCAGCAGTTCTGGAGCCGAGCTTAAATCGAGTTAAGTAATATTCCGAACTAGGGTAACCGATAGGTGGTGCATGTTATCTTGGTTATCGAAAATTTCAAATTAAACCTGATGCTCGGACTTGTGCAAAAATGCCTAAATGGATTCTCCGAGTTGTTGTATAATTGTATACACTCACGAAAAAATCCTGAAATTCAACAACATTTCTAAGAAAAGTTTATATAAAATTTAATAATTTAATCTAAATTATTATGATAAAAAATAAAAAAACTTGAAATTTATAATTAATTAATAGATAGTAAATGCTTACAAATTTTCAAACATCGGTTTATTGAGTTAAATAATTACTGAAAATGAGGATACGTTTTTCCTAGAAGTATTAAAATTTAGATATATTTTTTCACATAATTTACGCAGTTTATTTATTTTTTGCATTTAAATAAGCTAATGTATTTCATTACAATTATCGAATCAAAATTAATGTTTGATAAAAATAATGAACAAACATAATCGAAAAACACCAGTCAACATTGACTAAACCAAAGCTATCAATATGTAAATACGCTTCCAATAAATGTTTATTCGATACACGGACGTGATTGATTTATTTTGACGAGAATAGATTACATTTGGGTAAAAAACCTCCTTATCACATGACAGACTTCATTAAATTTCAGGGGTACTATATTATCAAAGGAAGCTGTAGCATGTGTTAATACTCGGAGGCACGCACACGCTATATCGTAAAGAAAATGTTTAAAAAAAGTGAGGTGTATAGCAAAAAAATAACAACACATAGCGACGGCCGTTCTTAATTGAGTAAATTAAGCCGTGCGTGCCGTCAGTTTGTACGGTGGCACGAAGTCGTCCCGGTCGCAATTTCGCGAGTAACCCTTTTGGGGGTACCCCGCTTCCGTCACCTTTGTCGTCCCTATATAGGTACGCGGGACGTCCGTTGACTTGAAACACCTGCAGCAATAATCTCACGCGACGACCATCAGCCATAACGGCCAAGTGGATCGTTTGTTTTGTTCATATCACTTCGCGGTACTCGAGCTCCGTGTCCCTGTTTCCGGAATACAAACATCACGTTTATCAGCTACGCGTGCGATAAAGGCATGGGAGCACACATCGCTCGAGACTCGCTAGGGCCTCATCATAAATATGTTGATAATAGTACGTGGCTGGTGTGTGTGCATGTGTATCGGTTAGAATAAGGGAGCAAAAGTATAAGCATGAAGTTTAACGTGAATTGATGAATTGTGGCTAAATTAATTGTTAGTCGCACCCGTTTGAATTGAACAAAAAAACAATGTGATTCGTCATGAGAAAAGTGTCACAGACGTGTACAAATTAACAGATAACATATATCTTATTCCATATGTCTCATATGTCTGATGTTTGAAAAAACGATGTTCGCTTATACGTATGCTACATCGAACAGCTAAAAAAAAAAAAAAAAAGAAAAAAAGAAACAGGATTCGTGTGTAATTATGGGATGTGATCGATCGCGTTGTACACTGTAAAATAAACGAGGATCGTCGTAACTCTTTTACAAGGCAAATGTTTTCTCGAAACCAACACCGAATGGTAAATCAATATTTTACAACAAAAAAAAAAAAAAAAAAAAAAAAACGATAGACTCCCAAAGGATGTATGTATATAGGGTGGAAGTGCGACTTGTTGGCAAAACGAGGCGCGTTGAGTAAGCGCGCGAGACGAATTAATGTCATAGCTTCGTCTTTTTTTCTCCTTCCTCCGGATGTTGGATTGGATGGGAAACGCCATAATGTACAGTGAGCGCGAGTGAGCCCGGAAGGAGTCCGCGTTTCCGCCTCGGCGTGCGTGAGCTCCTGCTCGTCCTTGTATACGTATAAATATACATAATATAGGCTCCTGATTTTGCTGGTTTCAAGGGTGGACTCATACTTATATTAATCGACCAAAGTATACAGGGTATTTTTACTTTTTTGAGGCTTTTGTTGGATTACGGCCGTCGTTGAAATCGGTATTATTTTTTACGTGAGAAAATTCTCCTCACTTAGATAAATAATTAAAACACACGTAATTATGATCGAATATCACTCAAGACGTCAATGCTGCTTTTTAAATCAGTTATATACCAAACTATCATCCAAAAAAAGTACTTTAATGATGGACTAATGGAAAAGATTTTGTGTCGGACGAGGGATGTTCCGTAATTTCTTTCTGTTTCGATGACCAAGGAAAACAACACGTACAAAGTTTTATTGGGCAAAGGTCCAAAAAGCCCATGTTCATACACGCCCGTGTTAACTAATATGTGTACGTAGATATTGAACGGCGTGCAGAGTTGGCGCGAGTATAGGCTTGGACCCTTGTCGTTACATTGAACAATTAATTTATCCATTGTTCGACTGTACATACAATATCTCAGATTGATGTGCCACGTTAGTCGTAAATCGAACTTCCCCAAAGACATACACACACACATCACAATCCCATTTCATCAATTCGTCGCAGGACGTCCAATGTATACAGTGTGCTTCCATATAGCTAGTCTCGTTAAGGATTACGTTACATTGTCAGGCCTATTGTTAAAGATAGTATACCCACGTATGTCATAACACATTCTTTTTTTTTTCTTTTTTTTTTAATCGTAGAAGAAAATGACGTGCATCAGTATACACGGTACATCCACGTATTTGTTCACGGAGATAGAGGGCGCGATGACGAAGGTCTGATTACGAAAGTTTTCCGAGTGCAGATTCCATCGCGAAAGAAGGTCAACGAGGCTTACCCACCCCGTATATACATCGAGCTTGAAAATAGCACACGAGTTGCGCTTTAACGTTTTTGTGTGTGCGTGTGTTCGTATACCTATATACTGTATATGCACCAACATATACGTATATATACGCGTAAAATCCAACTTTGCGATTTTTTTGATGCTCCAGTGCCACTGCCATTTTAATTTTTTTCGATAAAAACAAACTTCGTCTACTTACGCCTCCTGCTGATGACGCATTGAAATATATAATACATACCCCAGCAGCAGCTTTATATCCGACGAAAGACTCTTGCGTATACTTGTGCCAGCAAACAACCTTATACTACGATACAATGTTGGCGACAGTTTGTGCTCTTGAAGGGAATACGGAACAAAAAAAAAAAAAAAAAAAAAAAAAAAAAGAAATCGCGTCATCACATTCGTCGAAAAAATATCAGTCTCTGCTGTATAATTGCATTACTCTCGTTACGTATGATAATTAGAGAAAAAAAAGTGCGCGTTACTGCAAATGTATTTTAACAAGATTACAACCGAGAAGCTTTACGTGTGCAAAAAAAAAAGACGAGAGGGAGAATCGGCTTTGTAGAATCGAGTGTGAGCTTTTTTTGTTGGAATTTTTTGTCGTTTCGAATAATCGCAATGAAAACTCATTCCGAATCACTTGAATATTTATAGGTATGTAATATATGCACGTGTATGCATGCACCTACACGTACAGTGCTACATATATAGCCTTGGGGATGGATGGATATATTTTTTTTAGCGATAAAGGGCACTTCATTGAGCACCTGTACCTTTGATACGTGATATAAAAATCTCACAATTAAAATTAAACAAGGGATATAAAAAATTATTTCACGTACCTTTGCTGCAATTTTGCAGCGCTTGTCATTTTATTATTTTTCCTCTTTCACTTATTTTTTGTTATCGATTCGGGAGGACTAACAATAAAAATTTTTGTCCACCTTACCAAATCTCGTGGTGCTTGTTTATGACCATCTTTGAATATAAAACAAAAAGCACGTACATTGATGTTCTGTGCTTTACGAAAATTGACACACATAGTTCTCCTTTTGAAAAAAAAAAAAATTAATAAAATGATGTACTTATAAGCACTGTGCCGGATTTTCGTAGACGTTAAAATCCCACAATTTTTTAAACGACAATTCAACGTTAGATGAGCCAAAAGTGACTTTATTGTCGTTCAAAACAAAACGAGAAAAAAAAGAAAAAAAAAATCGAACTGTCAAAATTATCGTGAGCTGCATCATTCGCTCCACGTACACACATTTTGTGTACATAATGATATTTGCGACACTTCTTCGGACGCTATCGCTCTTCCCCTTCTGCTCGGAAGCTTTTTAAAGTCGTTTCCCCCCCCCCCTGGCTGACCTGGTTGTGTGTTTTTCTTCCCCCGTACATATATATGTATATACAGGACACATACCTACATACACCCGCGTATACATCTCTCCTCCACCTAGTTCTTTTATTCCCTTCTTTTTTTTTATACCCCCTCCCACCCTACCCTCGTTTCATCGGAAGAAGAGCACGGATGTGCAGGCTTTTTCTGTGCGAACTACCACTTCTTGCAGCAATCCGATGACACCTGTCGTGGGGTCACGCGGTGCTGGTGGTATAGTAGCGTTTAAACCACCCCCCCCCCCCGCCCCCAAGTTCATTTACCGCGTGTGTCGCCTTTTCAGACATTTATTTTCTTTTACTTTCCATTTGTTGGAGGATTACGCGAGGTCTCTTGTACATACTTTTCTTTCTTTTACAAATAAGTTGCGGCCGTCAATGGTACTGTGGTACGCGAATATATGATGGACGTTGTTTTTTTTTTTTTTTTTTTTTTTTTTTGCCATATAAGTATACTATTGGTGATTCTAGGGGGGTGGAGGTGTAAAAACACCCTTTTCATTAGCAAAGAGACAACAGTACAGTATGTCGGTCGTTCAATTCCAAAGGTATATAATAACAAGGGGTGCTATCACTCGTCTCGTGCGCCAAATTATATCGCAGAATAGAGTATAAGTACACGCACGCGTGACTCGGCCGCGCCTTGTAATAAATACACTTTCGGGGGAGTTTGTGTCTCGGTGACGCATGTGTATACACGTACATGCCTTTTTACCCTAATGGCCTCCCTTGACGACTTGACCTTCCTACCCCCGAAAAAAAAAACACACACACGCACACAAAAATGATTCCCCATCTTTTATTCCACTTCTGATAACGAAACAATCGAAGCTTCGTGCCTTGCATATTCTTTGCGTGGGTTAATACAAAAAATAATAATAATAATAATAATAATAATAATAATAATAAGTCTCTTTGAGTTTATTCCACGCGTCAATTTATCGATGTAACTTATGTATTACGTATACAATTTCGATGCGACGATACGGGTTATTTGGCCTATCTGCGGTGCGAGTGAAGGGAACAGGTGCGTTGTATCGTATTGATTTATTTACTCGCGCTATACATCGCGTATTGTATTATTGTGGATGGAAAAAAGGAAAAAAAAAAAAAAAAACTTTTGCCAATGAATTTGAAAAACGATTTACGAATTTCAGTGCTTCGACGAGATAAACGAGATCAAAAGCTCCGGAGATCGTCAAGTGGACGTTGCGTTGAAAAAAAAAAAAAAATAAATTCCGGATGAGCAAAAAAATATTTGGTAGAACAAACTCGCGAGACGAAATTGTACTTGAAGAAAAGAAAGTTCTTGAAAGGTCAATCATACATGTGATTGATCGAAACTACCGTGTTACACTTTACAACCCTATACTTATAACCCGTGAGATCAAGTTCTCTCCCCTATTTTCAAAATTACATTTCCCCGATAAGACCGAATATTGTCCACTCGTATTCCCCAAATCCAGTCCATATAGTACGAAACAAAAAATTATTTTGAAATCCCAAAAATGGAAAAAAAACCACGCGGATTTGTTTTATGTTTCAGAAGCGGCCGTTGCCAAAGTGGTGGTAATAACAATAAAAGTAGTAATCAGCACTAATAGTAAAGAAAACCAGG
Organism: Copidosoma floridanum; assembly: GCF_036245765.1. NCBI lineage: Eukaryota > Metazoa > Arthropoda > Insecta > Hymenoptera > Encyrtidae > Copidosoma > Copidosoma floridanum. The sequence continues at coordinate 8,224,433 of NW_028321891.1, forward strand.
AAATCACGACGGACGGCCACGCGGAGGATGACTCGAGGCTCGTGATCTCGGCCTGGGAGATCGGCAGGGCAATCGGCACCTGTACCAGAAGCAACAGTAGCAGCAGCCTCGGTAGCCGTAGTCGTAGCAGCCTCGGCGCGGGCAGTAGTCGGGAGAGCAGCAGCTGTAAGATCGTCGCCGAGAAAAAAGAGGAGAAGCGGAAGAAGCGGGGAAGGAGAAAAGCCGGGCAGTACTACCGGTTGCAGCGTAGGCGAGCTCGATCGGGCGTCGCATCGGGGGGCTCATTCGCGGGGCCAGGAGGAGCCGTGGAACGACTCGGGGACAGCTGCAGCAGCAGTGGCAGCAGCAGCAGCGTCGCCGCCTGCATCACCAGGCCCCGGCGAGGCTGCACCGCTGGGCCTACGGGCGCGCGCTGGTGGCGGGGCAGACGCCGCAAACGCAGACGACTCGCCTACCACGAGGGTAACGAGCCTTTGCATATCTCTCTCTCTCTCTTTTTTACCCAGTCCAATATGACGTATTTATATTCATGTCGAGTCATTAAAATGTATTTGCCGTGGCCTGATTCCACATAAAATTTGTTTACCGATGATGATTTTGTCATTGACTATTTAATTGAAGTTTGTAGTCACCGGTCGCGTGCGAGAGAAAAATATCAAGGTCACAAAAGTTGTAGGTAAAAATTACCCCTGGGCTTGGGTGCAGAGCAAAGAGAGTGTCCATATGTAGGAAAAAAAAAAAGGGAAAAACGTGTACTGTTTGACGCAGGCAAGCGCAGGTGACGCGGATTGACGGTCGGTGGTGGCGCAGGCGGCGGAAAAGGAGCCGGCGAAAGGGTCGAGGGAGTCAGGATGTTCAGCGGGGCGATATGCAGGCGGGCCAATTGGCTGCTGAGGCTGTCGATAGTGTTGAACGTGTGCGTGGTGCTGTTGTTCGTGGGCACGCACTTTAGGTCGTCGGGGCCGTGGGTCGAGGAGCCGCCGGCAGGTTGGGCCGGCTCGACCCAGGACGCGCTCCTGGGCACGGCCATGAGGCCCGGCGCCACGGGCACCAGCGGCAGTAGCGTCACGGCCGAGACGAGCAAGACCGAGGGCGCCAGGACCAAGACCTCGCTGTCCTCCTTGGCGACGTCCTCCTCCTTGGCATCATCCTCGTCGTCCTTGGCTGCCCAGGTCGAAGCTAACAGGACCAAACTCGCGTCCGCAGAGACTGCCAGCGAGGTGGACCGAGCGAAAGCCAACCAGACGGTGAGGAAAGAGTTTTTTTTTTTTTTTTCGTTAAAGCTCGTGATTGCATATACCTATACTTTTGGCATGAAAAAAAAAAAAAAAAAAAAGTTGGCGCCGTATACGCACACGGTATTTGAATAATGTAAAATTGTTCGGCACGAGTTTCCTCGTACACACACGGGAGCATTGCACTCGCTTGTTGTTTGTAAATAACAAAAAGAAGTTTCTGCAAACGTGGTCTTCCAAAACTGGGCGTGTTCGGTTAATAAGTACACCAATATAATATATTCCTCTCGAAATAGTAAAAACAAAAAAGGTTTCTCTTGTAAATGACTCCTCGTTTCAAACTGTGCGGTGCGTGCAAATTTATACAAAATTTACGAAAATGCGTCACCGAGCGCTCAATAAACAATCAAATCGATCGACTATTTGGCCAAGCTTATATGATGGATGAAAATTTGAACAGAACGAAAAGAATGGCCATTGCAGTAGACGAGAAATATGAAAATTCATTAGATTGTTAAATTTGTTGGAAATGTAATGTGTAAAAGAAACCATATCTGACGAGAACGATTGTGGATTATTCCGTCGCAGGCGAACCAGAAACCCGAGCTCACGCTGCAAGAGGCGATTGAGTGCAACGACAAGCCCTTGAATCGGAAAACGTCCCAGCGCGGCGACTACTGGGTGCTCTACAACTACGTGCCGATGAGCGAAAAGGTACGCACACCGACGTTCTTCCATTATCTTTTTTTTTTTTTATATAACCCATCCAGAGACGTTAAAAAAAAAAAAAAAAAAAAAATTTTCAGCCTCACTGCTGGGAAAGCGTCACGTACACGACGCACGCCGACTACACGTTTCTGGACAACCTGGAGCCATTGCTGGACAGGTGGCGGGCACCGATCTCCATAGCCCTCCACGCGCCCGGCGGCGATTTCCCGCCCACCATCGAGGCTATCAAGTACGCGCGTACCTGCGCCGGTCCGCTCGTCTCGCGCTACGTCACCTTTCACGTCTACTTCAGCAGCAAGCACATGCCCAAATACGTGAGCATACGCATTACTATCATTACTTTATCATGTGCCTGTGTGTATATATATATGTATAATATTTATGGGCGCGGAAACACACCCCCCTACAATCAGCGACAAAGCAAGTGTACGCCTTCAATTCCATATTTTCTCGGTCGACCTCTATATACTTGGTCAATGGATTACACGCAGGGGCTATTATACACTGCTGGTATAAACAACGCACTTAAACTCGCGGTCCATGCCCGTTTGTTTGTATATATTTCACGTGTGATTAATTATATAGATATGAGAGAAGGAGAGCTTTTGTAACGCGTATACGTAAATTTATGCAGTGAGAGAGAGAGAGAGATGTATGTAGCGCGCGATCGAGGTCGACGATCTCGCTCGCTCTTCCCCCGATCCCCCGTGTTATCGTATCATCTGCAGTCCGTCTTGATTTGTTGTTTCGTTGCCATGTACATTATAGGCACTTGCTCGTCTCTCGCGCGTGTGTGCAAGTACTATGTGGATCAGAGTGTTAATTGAACGCTTTTTGCGCGCTCTGCTTGTTTTTAGGAAAAGACGAGACAAATTTCCTCTTTTTTTTTTTTTTTTTTTTTCCTCCAATCAGGATGTATACGTGTACGTATACGCATACGGAAAATGTGTGTCGTTACGCTCGTCTCTTTGGGCTTGACGATTCCTTCCAAAGTTTCGACAGTGTGTATATAATATGAGCCCGTCAAATTAAACGTACGTGTAGGTATACATCTCTTTCAAAATATATAGTATATAATACGTAGTATTCGTGTTAAATGTGATGCTTCAAGTATGAAAAACCTCCATCTCAAACTTATGGTCCTTCTCCCGTCACGTCGTCAGAGTCACTCCTCTACTCCCGCAATTTTGGCCCTTGTGATATTATTGTGTCGAGGACACGTCTCGATTTCTCGATCATCCGAAGAGCGCGTCTCGTCGCCGGAACATTTCATGCACTTTAACTGTTATAAAGTAAGCGTGTGTGTAAAAGGGTGATTGTCAAGCAAACGGCTCCTCCTCTCTTTTATCCATATGTGCGTAAGTACAGGCACACGAGAGAGCGCCTACTTTTACTTATAGGTGTACTCTCTCGCGGGGAAGAATGTGTATATATATCAGCTGTATAGGTACATTGAGGTGAGATGATAACGTGGAGTATACATTTACGAGGCAATTAGTCCACATCCGCGTCCCAACGAGACAATGGAGGAGAGATTTCTCTCGTAGAGGGAAAAGAGGATAAAATATGGCTTTATTGATTTATGGGACGATCATCTTGGAGGAGAAAGAAACATTATCCTGTATTATTACGAGCACTACTTTCCTCCCATATGTATATATATTTTACCAAGTTTTTCACCCCTTTTTCCAAAAAGTGATGGATCAATGAAGATACATAGAATCGTTTGTCAGCTCGCAATGAATGATTTAAAATGAATTAGGTACTTTGTCGATTTATCGGCCGATTCAGGAAAACCGATCGCGTCTCGCGTCTTCTCGACGTAAAAGCCGATCAGAAAATCGTGGGCTCTTTTCTCTCCATAAACGCCATCAGAGGGAGATCGAGTCGGGGCACCAAGTGCTGCCGATCCAGTTTCCCCGTCACCTGTACTTATATGTATACACCCACTTCCCTTTTATGCTACACTTGTAGAAATAAAGTCGTAAAGGACGAGCAACTCCGTTAAAAAAAAAAAAAAAAAAAAAAAAAGGTCAATCGCACGCACGTGGAGGATGATGGGAGATGAGGTGGGGGGAGGTTCGTTTTTCCATGACCTCGATCATCGATCCAACGCGAACAAATAGTCGGAGAGAAACTGCAGATGCTGTCGTGATTTTTTTTTTCAATGCATAGGATACTCGTGCGTCATACGGACGACTGAAACGTTAAAATACTTGGTTTGGCTGTTTTGTAATTATGAATGTCGTTGCTTTTTTTTTTTTTTTTTTTTAAATCATGCATATCAGTCAATTAATGCAAAAAGTTGCCCATTAGATCTTTTTATCAATATTTCTTAAAATACGAATTGTAAACAAAAAAAAATTTTAATATATTAATGGCTGTTATTAAAAAAAACAAAAAAAAAACATCTTTGAATTTGTATTTTGATATTATATTATGTTTACCGAATCAGTGGCAGAAGTAATAATTTATGTCCTTCGCCTCCTTTTCCCTCGGATGTTCACAAAAGTGCAGATATATCATTTTATCGAGGTATCTATTGTTCTTTCTACCGCACAGTAGGTCAACTCTGTTATTATTCCCCTCTGGTGCTCTTTTTCTTTTTCATTCGCATAGCAAACCCAAAATATATATGTATATACATAATTGGGAGGATCAAGTACGCTCGCACGGCGTGAAATTCTTTTTTTTTTTTTTTTTTTTTTCACGAGTTTGTCTTTTTTTTTCTTCTCATAAGCATTATGATTGGCACGTACGGAATTTGAGATGTAAAATGTCTATTGTAGTTAATTTAAAAAAAAATCCTTTTGCGCGTACTGTTGGAACAATAGCGTTAAAAAAAAAAAAAAAAAAAAAAACAGAGCCACAGATAAACCACACAGTCCCTTGCATTGTTTCTCGCGAAACTGGGTTGAAAAAAAAAAAAAAAATGTGCATACGTATAATATATACACTCTGATTAACGCGTTTGTCGCTAAACGGGAGTATTATGCCCTTTTCAACGGTGCTGTATTTCTAGAATTACGTAATAATCCGTGGAAAAAAAACATTTGTTCTTTCCATCGAGACAGAAGGGGAAAGTTTATTCCTGACTCTCGTTGAGGAAAGAAAGAAAGAGGGTGTAAAACGGCACTTGTACCAAGTGAAAATTGAATGTTTCACCACGTCGCTAATTGTTGTTTTCGCAGCGCCGAATAACTCTCACTTCGCCTCACCGGTGCTTTTGACATTTTGTAACGAGCGCGTTTGCGCACCCTTTGGGAGTATTTGGAGAGTCTCTGAAACTCTGCTAGGAAGTTTTAAATAATCGCACGTTGTAAATGCTCTTATTATCGAACAATAATCATGTAACGGAGGATTTAATATCTCGTTTGTTAAAAAACGGAAGAGAAAATAAAATAAATTGTTTCACACGTTTGGTCAATTTTATTCGTCATGCGATTTTTTTTTTTCATTACAGTTCTTCAAATTATCATTGATTTTATCATGAATCGACTGTTTTGTTTGAAAAAAAATTCATCTCGATGATCTGTCCTTATTTTGGTTAACCGATGTAATTCATCTGTACGCAAAAGTGCGTAACTAAACAGAGGCAATAAGTCATCTTTAAATTATGTATCAATCATTGTCACAATACAAAGTATACTCGTGCACTTTTTTCAAGCAAAATACAACATTGTACAAGACGAACAAACAACGAAACATCAAATCGGTTCAGCGCGAAATTTTCAGTCAATTTTGCAATGTTAGGCAGTGACTCGGCAAAGCCGATTATTAAAGTTGCATCAGCACGAAATCGGTGCCTCCTGCAAACGATGACGAGAAAACTCAAATCTATACGTACATATAATAAGTGTGTGTGCAATATTGCATGGGGAAGACATTCGCAACAATGACTGTATACCCAACGGGAGCCAACGACGACAATTTTTTCCGTAATCGTCGATCGTTATATATATGTTAAGTAACGCCGATCGTAATTCATCGAACGGGCTCCACGTGAAATTTTTTTGCTCTTGCGGTTGGAATAACGATTTTTTTTTTTTTTTTTTTTTTTTTTTTTTTTAACCGGTAGTTTTGATGCGTAATACGGTCGGACTTGAGAGTAATAAATCCACTTTATTCGTTGGCATAACAGCCTTATTTTTATTTACGTAACAATACAAGCCCACAGTCTTTGTTCGACGCACGTACGGGTACGAGATCGGTAATTTACAAAATCCGATCTGTACAAGAGATCGTTTTATCGGGTTTAGTGTGATTCGCGGCAATTATATGGTTATGGAAACAGTGATTTTATTCTTCATTTAGTTATAACAACGTACAGCTGGGGAAAAAAAAAAAAATATTACACTGCAGTAGGTGATTCTTTGGAATGTCACTTTTGCCGTGTGCCCCCAATTACTTTTCCAAAACGATCGCACGATATACTTCAAACTTGATTCATGTATCATGTACAAATGGAATGGAAAACGTTTAAAAATAAATACACACCATATCCGCTCCACTAACCTGTCTCTCTTCCTTCCAAAAATGAACCATCGTCCGGAAATCGGTCAAGTAGAAAAACTCCACAAGCTCGACTTTCCCGAGTCCTCGTAGTCGTAGTGCAGCAATAAAACACGTCCCTCTCGGGGAACGTTACTTTCATCACAAATCTGCGCCGCGGATCTCTTCCGTATACTTTATTTAGTCTCATCGCGTAATTAACGATACTGACTTTTCTTATATTATTCTCATTCCACAACCATACCCTACAAAATGTATTCCAATCACCTCGAGATTCGACTTGAATAGACATTGAAAACACATGGATGTTTCATCATTTTGAAAGTTGTTTTTTTTTTTGTCCCCCAAAATGCAACGTAAAGAAAACAAACGAAAAAAATTAATTTCCAGATCCCATCCGGCGACAGGGTGTCGAACGATCGGGCCAACTGCAGCAAACCGGCGCCCTGGGCGAACGTGAGCGTCGCCTCGATGTACAAGACCGAGCGCAAGCTCCTCTACCCGGTCAACGTCGGCCGCAACGTGGCCCGCGAATCGGCGAGCACCCGCTACGTCCTCGCCAGCGACATCGAGCTCTACCCGAGTCCCGAGCTCCCGGCCAACTTCCTCGAGATGGTCAGGCGCAAGGCGCACCCGGCCCTGAGCCGACCCAACCCCAAGGTCTTTGTCCTCTCGATCTTCGAGGTTGACGAGAAGAGCCAACCGCCCAGAAACAAGACCGCACTGGTGAGTTGACTTTTCCTCCCCAGCTCTTACCGATGTGGCTTGTACATCTGATCTCTTTGGGGGCGGGCAGATGCAAATGCTGAAGACGGGCTCGCTGATACCGTTCCACAAGAAGCTGTGCTCGGGCTGCCACAACGTCCCAAGGGCCAAAGAGTGGCAGGAGGCCAAGGAGACCAGGAGCCTCAGCGTCTTCCACATCGGCAAGCGCACGGGCTCGTTCGTCCACTGGGAGCCGATCTACATCGGCACCAACGACGACCCTCTCTACGACGAGCGGCTCAGCTGGGAGGGCAAAAGCGACAAGATGACCCAGGTATATTTGTTTGTCCCTTTCCCCTCTTCTTGAATTTTACCAATTTTTTCACCACCAAATGATGCAACTTGCAGGGTTACGCGTTGTGCGTCCTGAACTACGACTTTTTGATCTTGGACAACGCGTTCCTGGTGCACAGGCCGGGCATCAAGGTCTACAAGAAGGACGCCTACAGGGACACCCTCACCGCGAAGACGAACGTCCTCATCAAGAAGATCATCACGCCCGAGCTGAAGGTGCTCTACGGCACCAAAAAGGGCTGCGCCGTCTAGTTGACGGGGGGGAGGAGGAGGAAACGAAAAAATAATCATGTGTGCCAAACTCTCCGCCCCTCTTTTTTTTTTTCTTTTTTTTTTTTTTTTTTTCCTTACCATACGTCATTATCGTTGTTATTGTTGCTCTTGTTGTTGATTGTGCCCCTTCGCGCGGCCACGCTTCTTTGTATATTCCCCGCTCGCAAGTGGCGAGGATTTTTTTTTTTCCAATACGTATGCGTATACCACATAGGAAGGCTGGCTCAGGTGATTGTCTTTCTGGCGATACCGAGGGGATCTTGGCCGTTAGATTATTTCCTTGCACCGCACTTTGTTCTCGTTGTTGGTGTTGTTCGTTTTAATTGGCACGTCTTGGAACACACAGTACAATCAAATTTGTACTTGGCGTACGTAAGTTGAAGGCTTTTCAAAAAAAAAAAAAAAAAAAAAAAAAAACAAAGAAATGCGGAACGTCACGTAATTCAATACGTGCACTTCTAAAAAGTTTGACAGTGCATTGGAGGAGTAAGAAATCGTGGGTGATTATTTTTGGAAAATACTATAGGATGTAAGGCGCTTGGAGGTGAACAAAAACAAAAACAAAAAAAGTTTGCGAGAACGTGCGACTTGGGTTCGATGAAATGAGGAGCACACGCATGGATACATATATATTTTTCTACATCTGCCGAGGAAAGAAAAATCGCGTTCCAGGATATACAATCGGCGAGGGATAAAGTCACGAAGAAGCCGTTCGATTTTCTTTTACGTTCCACGAGTTTAAAAGAGTGAAAGACAAGTACGAAGATTCAAACGAACTTTTCCCCTATACCGACAACTTTCCACTTTCGACTTTACATACATACACATATGCATTAGGTCGTCGCACTGTATATCTATCTACTTCTCTATTACCGTGTAGATTCTTAACTAGACTTAGGTATATATCGACGCATGAAGTAGGTGGCAATCGATTGAGTTTTTTTTTAATTTTTTTATTATTATTATATTGCCTTTGCGGAGTGTACTAGTTTTTTCACGTATGGCGAATAAGCGATTCATCGCAGCATTTGTTCGTTTGTAAGATTAACTAGAGAATCATGAAAAAAAAAAAAAAAAAAAATTACACGCATACTCGCTAAGAAATATTGTTGAATCTTGATACGTAAATTAACACTTTTCCTTTCAAGTATCGTCAGCGCATAGAATAGAGGAATTTATTTTTCAAGAAATTTCAATGATTCAAGACATTTCTTTTATCGCTGCTGTAGCATCTCTGAAAGAGATGTGAAAATGTGGATGATCAATTATACACCAAGTGAGCAAACACTACGAATAATATATTGTGCAATGGAAGTGATGGCATTGTAAATGCACGATATATATCATGTTTTTTCCAAGTTACGAGGCGTCTGTGACGCGATGGGAGTTTAGTCGTTCAATAGCATGTTAGCGTGTATCTATATACATGAATATGAATATTTTTTTAATAACTACGAAACGAAAATGTGTACATTGTAATATACATCACGTCTTTTCCCCTTAGGGTTTGTATTTTATTTGTCGATTGGGTGTACATTTTTTTTATATGTAAAAACGATACAAACGCGAGCGGAGACATTACTTTTGAAAGTATTTTTATAGAACCCGACGGTCTGACGATCGTATGTAGATGAAAAAAAAAAAAACCAAAAAAAAAACAAAAAAAACAAAAAAAAAACTAGAGAACAAAACAGGTCCCAGTTGAAATTATTTACTTGTACTTTCAATGACTATATCGAGTAGGTAAACACACCACTGAGCACCAACGCGATTATTATTCTCGATCGGATCGCGAGTTCCTAGTGGGTGACCCTTTTCGTTTAAAAAATATCGACACAGACATATTCGGCTGTGCAAAGCTGAATCATGTTTCAACTGCTGTTAAACAAAAGTAAGTGTAACTGAACAAAAAAAAAAAGAGTATACGATGATTGTGTACAATAAAGAAAAAAAAAGGGAATAAAAGTATGACGTGTAAATATTCTGTGTGCCTTACGAGAGACAAAAAAATCTCAAAGCTTTAGAAGACGTGTTTTAAATACCTACGTATTAAGCCGTTGCCGCGATCGCGTATCATCGCACTAGTTGTTTGCACTTCTTTCATTATTACTGTTCGCGTAACCATAATGCGCCACCTGCTCCTACGAAAAAAAAAAAAAAGTCCCTTTCTTCTCGAATTTTTGACGAATGAGTAGACATTGTTTTAGAGACGACCTTACATTCGTAATCTGTTGATTATTTAAGACACTTATCGTTTAAGCGGTTATTTTTTTAATGTTTAAGACATACCTACTTTGTATACTGTTTAATTATGCTAAGGAAAAAAAAAAATAGTATCAGTTTGGCTTTAAGCTTGGTGGATCGGATACTGCGTTCCGAGGATCCCGGTTGTTTAAACAATCATGAGTAAGACTCACTTTTTTCCCCGTGTATAGGTATTATCAAACTGCGGACACGAATAATTCGTCGTATACTTAATTATTAGTATTTTTTTTTTTTCTTTTCCATGATTTGCCATTTATATGATACGTATAAAACTACACAACAAACTACGAGATTTCTCGGAAAATTTTTGTAATCACTGGTCAATAATACTTTTATCTAATTTTCTAAGTATGCTGTAGGTATATTTGAACATAACACGTAATATGTTTGATTCGATTTTCTGAGAAATCTCTTTGCCAAAGTAACTTACCATTTACTTTTTCATGGTATATGTATCTCTAAAAACAATCAAAATGTAGAAAAATTTTTCTGAAAAATACGTTGCAAGTTCCGTTAACAGAGCTGAATACATTATGATTGGTTTTTTTTTTTTTTTTTTTTTAATCTCTGGCACTACTGTATTACATCCGTGTGTACGTAAGTTTTGTAAATGGCTATAATTGGCTAATCGACTGACCAGTATATGTAATATAATCACAAAAGAGTTGGCTTTAGAACGAAAAAAGAGAAAAAAAGTAGTATTTGTAGATGAACGACAAAGAGAAGATATACAAATATGATAAATATTAAAATCAGAGACGTACTTGGTAGACTTAATTATTATTATTATTATTATTATCATTATTGTTTCTTATTATTATATGCGTGCTCTTATCAATGTGCCACACTCACGCGAGAGTCCCGTAAACACGATGAACAAAAAAAACCATTTTATGTACATGTATATTACATTTTTTATAAACGAAGGACTGTTTTGAGAAAAAAGTGAAAGCAAAACTAATAAAGTTTACACCATTTTGTCATTGTATTTTTATCCGAATGAAATTATAATTAATTGCGTATTGAAACCTAAGCTGTCTCAAGTGACGTTATTATTGGGTTTTTTTTTTTTTAATATTTCAAAACTTTGAATTGAAAAATTCTATTTTATTTAAAACTTTGATAATGAAAACAATGCCATAAAACTATAATTAGGTCTTGTTATTGAAAACTGAGTTGCAAGGATTGTTGTATGGTCTTAAAAAAATCATTACTTTTTTTTTATAAATTCAGGTGTCTAAAGGAAAAGCTCATGTTTACAATTCAATAGTTTTTACGAAAAAAGTGATGATGTATATGTATTTTTTTTTATAATTTAATTTAAGTTGCCTGTAAACTACGTAATAATGTAAGAAAAAAAAAAAAAACAATGTAATGGGGTACCGAAATATTGAACTTCTTGTGTAAGTAGGAAAAGGTGCGAATTAAATAAGATTTATTTGGAGCTACGATCGCTATAAATACAAAAATGTCTCATTGTTGTTTCTATCTTTTGAAAGAAAAAGAAAAAAAAAATAGGGCACTCACATTTTAGATGTATCATTTTTACCATTGTGCTTCACCCGTGAGGTGTAATGGAAAATAAGTGCGGCAGAATAGAAAAAAAAAAAAAAAAAAAAGTGCAGGTGATAGACAAAGAACGAAATTTTTTTACTGTTGAAACTGATAAAACTGATCAAGCACTGTCTTTATTGAAAATTCATAATCGTTGTAAGAGAAAATAATGCTCTTAATGATTATCGTGATTAATACAAGTGATGACGAATACAATGATGATCATGAGCCTGTGAGGTGGCAACTTAATTCAAATGAAACTATTGAAAAATATAGAGATTATCAAAGATAAAACTATCGTTTCAATTGATATTTGACCTCCCATCATTCATCAAAATCCTGCTACTTATATTCGTCTACACAAATTTTACTTTTCAGCTTAAATCACATATACTATCTAGCCTACTGAAATATCATTCGAGCTCCTGGTTTCACATTGTTTATCACTTTGACTCTCTTGACGTAATCAACCAAGTTGTCCACGTCTCTGGTTTCACCTTTGACTATGAGCCGGTGTTTTTTCTGAATCGTTTTATAAGCACTCGTGAGAAGATAGCTGGCAACGACGATCCTGTAACGTTTCTGAAGATCCAAAATCTCAAATTCCTCCGTACATTGGGAACACCTGGGCAAAGGAAAATAATCGCGTTGACACAAAAGTTTACCCTACACGTATACGTTTAAACAAAATTGTGCCCATATACCTGACTTTCACATCGACAACCTTAGAATTCGTGTTCTTCAGATTGTACGTGACTTTCAAGCCAGACCAGTGCAGTAGCTTGTAATTGACAAAACTAGTGTTGCTCACGCTGGCTGCAACGTTTTCTTCGAGGACCTGACAACAGTTTTAATTATTAATATATAAATATTGTACTTGATGCGTGTGAGTCAAGAGAGTAAACAAATCCAACAACCTTCAGCAAGTCCGATCCTGCGAGTTCGATCAAATCCCAGGTATTGTTGTACGGCAGAGTCATGTAAATGTCCTCGTAAACGATTTCACCCGCGGGTATGCTGTTCTGGATGTTGAGCGCACTATTTAGACTGATGTTTGCACTACCTGCGTACTGTGTGAGTGTAAAAATAAATGCAATCGAAAATCCATCACAAGCAAGTGATTGATACGTGTATGTACCTTGTCGACCATAACATCCGTGATAAAATCGGCAAAACTACAATCGCCCGTAGAGCAGGTGCCGTTCAAAAAAACCCTCGTTTCGCCGACGTGGACTTTGCCGACTTTGTCGACGCCGATTTTCCACGGTCGCAATTTCTCGAGGATCGCGGGATCTTCAATACAAGGAAATAAGATTTTTTTTTTTTTTACGCATGATTATCACGAGTTAAGCATTTGGATGACGTGCACCTTCTTTGACTGCCCTGTCCAAATATATGGGATTCCCGGACCAAGTAACGATTTCGTTTCTCTCGTTGAATACCACTTTAAGGTCGCCCACGTATCTGCAATGATTGGCGAATTTATATCGATTCGTTACCGTTTTACCATAAATTGTACATACTTGGTGTAGGCACCAGCGTGAACGATAAGGACCGTTTTATTGGTGTTATCCCTTTGGGTGACAGCGATCGGATACTTGTCGTAGGCGAGCTCGCCCGAGGGTGGTGAATCTGTATAACAAAACAATCGAGGTGTGACACTGTATACTATATATATATATTTACAGATGAGTCTACAGGTACATGGGAACAACTCACTGGCGCCGGACCACAAGAGAATGTGAGAGTGTCCACCGACAATGACGTTTATGTCCGGGCACTCTTTGGCCATTAATTTGTCCCGGTCTATGCCGCAGTGACTCAACACGACTACTATGTCCACCCCCTGGGCTTTGAGCTTTTTCGCTTCGGCGTTGACGGTCTCGACTTCGTCCAGGAATTTCAACTTCCCCGTTGTCTTTGATATTTTCTGAGGGAAAAGTAAACGCGTCCAACACGACGTTTACAATATTTATAAGTACAGAGTGTTTTAATCGCCCTCGCACGCGCGTATGTATATACACGTACGTCTGTGTCGGAGAATATGACGCCGATGATACCGATGCGCTTGCCGCCCTTGACGATTGTCGTGCTGTTGGTGTAGACGTTCTATAGAAATCATCATTCCACATCGTCAGTTTTGTGTTGAATCAGATTTTTTTTTTCTTTACCTTCATCGACGGCTCTTTGCTGGTGTCAATGTTGGCGACGACCACGGGTGCTCTCAGTTGCCTCGCGAACGACGCAAAACCCGACACTCCGTCGTCGAAATCGTGATTACCGATGGTCTGCAAAGTGAAAACGTGACGGATCACGGAAGAAAAAAACAAATGGTTGCATGCATATTACCATGGCATCGTGGGGCAGGTCGTTCATGAAGGGCGCCGTGATGTTGCCGCGGTACAGGTCGTAGTAGAGCGTACCCTGGAAGTTATCCCCGGCGTTGAGAAACAGGGCGTTCGGCTGGTTTTCCTTGTACCGCTTGACGATCCGCGCGACCCTGGCTATGCCACCCACGCACTTGTCCGCGTCGTAGCACAGGCTACCACTTGGCGGTGAGACTGGCTCGTATCTGCAAACGCGGACATATACATTATACATATGGAGATACGTACAATATATCTTTCGACGAATTTTCAATGCGAGGTAGTACCTGGAATGAAAATCGCTCAGGTGGACGATGGACAGCTCGTATAAATCGGGCTTCTCGACGACCGCAGCACCGGATTGTGCTGTTACGGTGCAGAGTACTGTGAGGATGGCGAGCGAAGATTTTTTGGGAAACTTCATACTTCCGGACCTTTTTTTTTTTTTCTTTTTAAATGCAAGGGGGTCGTCTGAATTTTACGTTAGAGATCGGTACAACTGAGCTTTTAGATGTAATCGGTTCGAGAGTCGACACGGCAGTGCTCGAAATAAAACTGCTCCGCACGTGCAACCACCAGTATCAGTATGAACTTTAGAAAGTTTCCCTATAGTGTTTTTGTTGTGTCGACGGGGGGAACATTATCTCTACGCCGATGCAGCATGAGTACTTGCGTTACCATGCCTGATTAATTTATAAAATTATTGCTGTCGTGAGCTGAACAATAAATGTTTCGAGACATTTTTTTTTTTTTTTTTTTAGTTAAACAAATGGAGCTGTTAAATGTTTGAAAGTAACGTACTTACTTCGATGAGCTAAGGTGACATTGTATGATTTTCGATACTTCTAGTACGTACTTACACCAGAGATAAGTAGTTCGTCGAATCGGCCAAAATAGTAAATAAACGCGAAAGTCATCAAAACTTGGACTGTGTATTAGAAATACAAAGGGAATGGGGGAACAATCAGTTGAAGGGTGTACGTGAATAATAAGACCACAAACATTGTTTTATGAACAAATCCAAGGAAAAAGAGAACTAAAAAAGTTTTTTTTTTTATTCATATTTTATTTAAAAAATGGAAAATCTTAGAAAAATTAAAAATTTACCTTTTCCTTGTTTTTCAGTTTATTGTATTAACCTTCTTTCATTATAAAATATAATGTAAATACGCTTTATTCAATATCTCACTTTAAATTAACCCATTTGTAATCGTACTCCAACCCGTAATATATATATATACTTGATTCGCGCGGTACAACTCGGTTTCCTCGTTACAAAAATATTCATTTCAGAGGCGAGTGGACAATAAGGATACAATTTTCTTTTCTTTTAAATCCTTTTGCAATTATGTACACGAATAAACTATACATCAAAGCATGTAACTATACTCTTTGTAACATAGTACTTTCCCAACAATGCTTTACTTGGTTTTAATCAAGATTCATGAAATACAAAAGTTCATCTTTAACTTAATTCAAATATTTATATTTATTTGAAATTTAGATTTAAATTAATAATGTATACATATATTTGTATATAAAAATATCTTTCATCTGATCTTTCACATCAGTAATGCACAAAGGATCTTTGTATTTCATGTGAATTAAATACATCATACATATGTTTATCACAATGTTCAATTTTTTTTTTTTTTTTTTTATATTTCTTACATCTTTTAAAACAGTACAATGTAGTCAGTTTTTTTAAAACTGTTATTGCTTATACTATAATTGATTTCATACAAAAAAAGAATACTATCTACAGTTAAGACAATTTTAAAACTAAAGACTACAGTATAATAAAGATATTCATCTCTTGTGCTATTAATTCTGATGGATTATCTTGATCAATGCTTAAAATGAAACCAAGTGAAATATACTAACATTTGCGCAACAGTTTACGCAAAGTTATTTTAACTTTCATGTACAATAATTTAATATTAATTTCATACTTATTTTTAAAAGTCGAGCATGTATTTGAATGCCGTTAAAGTACATGCACGATTTCTTTGAATTCCATAGCGCCTGCATCAAACACATCCATAGCTTTGATTAGCAAAAGAACTACTACACGTCTTAAATTCGAGATGGCTTTCAACGAGGTCGCATATCAAACAGTTAAGCGAGTGAGGAAGATTAACATATTTTACGAAATAATGATTAACAGGGTACAAAAAGAATTACTGTTTACGTTTGTGGTGGTCACAACGTTCCAGTGTCACATACAAATGTAGATAAAACCATAACAAATTATGATCAGCTTCGATCAATTCGTTCCTGTAAAGTGTGAACATAGCAAACAAGTATCCACTCGCAAAGCGTAACGTGTGTTAGGATATAGAATTACTATTCTAAATTTTGCGAGTAAAATTTAATTTAAAATTAAGTTTAGTTATTATTTAAAAATAACGTGTATAGGAAGATAAGAAAAACTCTTGGAAGATGTCTGTACTAAGTTTATGTAGCGACGTTTTAAAATTTTAGAGGAATATTTGTCTTGTTAATTTTTTTCATTTAATTTTACCGAGTAATTCGACACATGTTATTTTTTAGCCTTCAATATAAAAATAACTTTGAATTATTAGTACATAAAAGTTAAATAACTGGGCAAAAATCGTTGAGAACACTAGTATACATTTTCTTTTTTACCTTTGCAACAACTGTAGTAAGGATAATAGAAATTTGAATATTTTTATTTTCACAAGGTATTTTCTAATAGCGAGACTTTTGCTGCGCATACCGACCAGAGTTTTGTGGATTGCACGGTATCGCAGTTAATAGAATACTCTCGTTCAGCACAGGTTGTTTACTGAGTTTTTGCGCCTGCATGAGTATCCTATTCGATTTCATAACGTCATACTGCCTAGCAATGGGAGCCGGCACTGTATGCCCCGCGATGTCGACATTTCTCGATCTCAGAGTCTTTATTGGCGTCGCTGCTATCGTGTCAGACCTGAGCCAACGTTTGGGCGTCGACGACGATGATTTCGTCGACGTGGACTCCGAGGCATATTCAATCATACTCATAACCGATTGTCTATGGCTGGTCGCGCAACTTACTCCTGTTCTGCTGGCACGACCCTGGTCCCAAAAGCTGTCACGCGTAATTTGAATACGACTCGTTGATCGATTAAAAGATGGACGTCTGATGGTTTTTACGGGAGTCGACTTCTTTTCCAGACTGCGACGTTTAAACGAGTTGGGCGAAGAGTGGCGTCTCTCCCGAATTCCATTTGTACTGGGATTCAGTACTCCATCTAACAATTAATAATTGAAAGTTAAAGCAAAATCCAAATCAATACTATACATGTATGCCTTATTACGACTTACTTGTTCTGGATGTAGACGCATCGCCGACGGACCACCGCATTTTATTGCGCAACTGATTCTCGACCTTCTGATTCGTTGGGTTGTTCTCGTCTTGCGTATTTCTCTGATCTTCAGATCTTGTTTTCCTCTTAAGACATAGTTCCCCGCTAACGCTATTTTTGGTTTCGTACTTGCAACTACTCGCGCTTTGCGTTCTAACACCAACTCTAAGATCTCCAGGTTCATTTCCCAACATAACTCTGCAACTTCTTTTCAAAGATTTGCTAACGTTTGTAACAGACAGACAGGACGTCGCCTTGGACGTAAGAGATTTTCTCTGTTGTCTCTGATTGTTTTGCGATACGTCAGTGCTGTGACGCCGCTTACGACCAGTTTGACGCATAATAGCGCTACCACTGTAGTTTTTCGAGACATACACTCTCTTTGTCAGTAGGCTATTGGTCGTAGTTTCATTTACGCAACTTCGTCTTAGCCTTGGACCATGAGGTTGAGGCTCGTTACATGTGATCGACTGTAAATCCTCATGGCTTAGATCGCTGGAAAATTGCTCGGCTTTCGGTACCTCTTGCAACCAACTCTTACGCTCCAGCAGGAACTTAGTATCTGATGCGTCAGATTCTTCGGATGCAATATTTGAGTCATCCTCTTTGCAAATGCTGCTTTCAACAATACTATGATCCAAATCAATTATCGACTCATTCAACATACCCGTGGAGGAATTATTGAGCTCATCGCTCACATTACTGGACGATATTTCGGCTACTTGGATGCTTTCTCCCACTACTGTGTCAACTTGGCTTAGATTTGACGTGTCTTTGGCTGGACTGGTCGTATTTTTGTTAATTTTTTCGCTTGAATGCTCTTTTGGTTCAGTAACGTTTTGATTAGAAGAGTCTGGATACTTGTGAACATCAAGGTTTGTGGCAGAAGAGATTTTTGGTTCAACAGATGCACAAGAAATAATTGGAGACTGACGAGTAGGACTTGGCGATGTAGATTTGTGGGTAGTTCGCACCATAGGCGTGTACTGAGATTCTGACACTGGTCGAGAGACTTGATTTGATTGCATTTGTTCTCGCTTTTGACTTAGTAGGATCTAAAAGTATGAACAAAATATTTTCTTAGTCATGATGTTTTAACGTACTTAAAAAATATAATCAAAGTATGCGTATTTATGATGCAATTTTCTATTAAATTAATGAAATATGATCACTTTGTAAGCTTAACGAAAAAAAAAAAAAAAAAAAAACAATTCCAAGGTCAGATAAAAAAGATTTTCTGCAATCACCTCACTGTGAGTTGGTCCTGGTGGATCAAGCATAAGGGTAACAACACTGGTATTATCAGCTCTCAATCTGGTAGAGGACCACTTGTCAAGAGCGCGATCTACTAAGCTTTTTGATGGGTTGATCCACATTTGTGCTTCTCCTTGCTGGAATTGTAGTGAATGGAAAACAATTTTTAATTCAAGTCATATTAAGTATTTCATATGCAAAAATTTTAACTTTACCTCATTTCCTGTCTGTTGCGAAGCAATTAAATGCTTTTCATTATGCTTTTCAGCTGCTTGGGCAATGGCTACTGCAGCTTGTGCAGAAAGCATGTTCCATAAGCCATCAGTACCAAAGATAAGACATCTATGTGTCTTGACATCAATTTCAATAACCTTAACATCAGGTTCTGGTGAGACCACAAATGTATTTTTGTCGGAATTATAGCTCCACAAGTCACCTTAAGCCATGTATGAGACGAAAATTAGTTTTCTTTGTATAAATTATACATAATGTACAAATAATATACAAAAGAAAGACGCTATTCACCTAGAGATCGAGCTACAGCTAAAAATGGAATTTCATCTATTTGAGTTGATCTACGAACAGGACCCTTGTGACCTAGCCTGGGCCTGTTCCATACGACTCTTGGAACTCCAGACTTGCTGACAACCTTTCCCCCAGACTCCTGAATCCTACTCATTTCAATTCCACACTCTGGCTTGTGATCTCTAGTCAGAGCTTTCGACTTCCATACTTGATCATCATTATCCTGGTATCCCAGAATTATAGCAGAGTCACCAACATGACCGATATAAATTTTGCCTTTGCGTATGAAAGCTATGCTGGCAGTCGTACCAGCGGTCGATGGCAGACCAGAAGCTGTTCTTGGCCACTTTTCTGTGGAAAATTGTTGTCATGAGTAAAAAAAAAAAAATTCCTCACTTTTTACAAATATCGATTAATTTATGTTTTAACTTTGACGTCAGTTCCAATTATACTTTGGTCTTGACAATTATTTGGTAGCAACAAAAGCTTAAAAAAGACAAGAAAGATGGCACATTTTACATTTCTTCCCAACCAAAACAAAACTTAAAAAATCCCGCTTTTCGATAGAGCAGTAGACGACGTTTTTTTCCACAGCGCGCAAGAATACATATTTATATATATATAGCAGAGAGACAGAGACACTAAACTAGACAGTTTTGCTCTGTCGGAGGTGTTACATAACCTAGATTAATTTACTGGACCAATAGGTGGGAGATAATAAAAAAAAAAAAGATAACTTGGACAATCGAAGGAGCAGCCTACACTTGAGCTTTCTATCTCTTGAAGTGTCTCCCTGCTGCAGAAGCGCTCGCGCGTGAACCGTTATATGAAGACGGAAGA
The DNA here is from genome assembly GCF_036245765.1 of Copidosoma floridanum. Classification (NCBI taxonomy): domain Eukaryota; kingdom Metazoa; phylum Arthropoda; class Insecta; order Hymenoptera; family Encyrtidae; genus Copidosoma; species Copidosoma floridanum. The sequence goes on from NW_028321891.1 coordinate 8,244,416, forward strand.
TCACCCACACACATGCAAACGTTACACTTGACGTGCGCGCCTTGCTGGCGACGGAAAATACGCGGGACACACGGAGTACGTGGACATTATATCTATACCTATACGTGTGCATTCTTTCGTTCGTCTCTCCGTTATTTCATGTTCTCGCTGAAAACAGAGAAATCTGTGTTGTGTGCATTGTAGGCTGGCTCTGTTTTTATTCCCAAAAACGATAACAGAAGGGTGGAGCTCTTAGCTCTTATCTATAGAAGCCACGAGTACTCGCCAATAACAATCGAGTATAGGAAAACAAGGAGTATTACCCGAAGCATAATAGAAGAAAAGACGTACCAAGCTCCTTCCACATAGCGTAGTGCGTGTTGACATAGCCGTCGCGAATGGCTTTGAGGACGTCCTCGTCGTTGTCGCTCCAAAAATTTTTCTGTTTTATGATGATATCCATGAGATTCTCCTTGGCGAAGGTCGCGGCCTCGCCACCACCGTGTCCATCGAATATGCCGAAAAAGGCGTACTCGAGCTCCCGGTCGTTCGACGACTGCTGGTACGCCACGCTGAACGTGTCCTCCATGTATTTGCGGCCACCCTGGTTACAGTGGCCCGTAACTCGCAGATTCACTCCGATACCCATCGGCATTTTTAACGGGCTTGATTTACTCCTCCGTTGTTCTAACCCACTTTGTTCGCGCTTCTAATTGATTGTACCTTTTTAACAACTTTTGAACTTTCAACGAACGCAACGGCAAACTTTGGCGTGACACACAGGCAGGCGTTAACCTGCGCTCTTGTTCGTTCGAGGTTCGGGTCTAGAACTGACGACTGCGTTGTGTGTATGACGATCTTGTGACGTCTCTCCGTGAGACGCGCAGCTGCCACTGATCAACTGATGTTACGATTCAAGATTCAAGATAATCAAGATTGCCTCTCTTGAGTCTCACACACAAAGTGTATGAGGAATACTCAAGGATCCAGGCTCCAGGCAGGATCTATACTGAGTTCATCAAACGATCAATGTCCAATGATGATACTTGTGTATTTTTTTTACGCACACACGCACAACAGCAGCAGAAGCCTCGCGTTATACGTTAATTCAGCATTCAGCATAATATATATGATGCGGTTGCTCTAAGTATTATATACATCTCTGAATGCTATACGACTTTCTATATGCTTTGCGCTCCTCGAACTGGCAAGGTTTGTGGGAGAGCGAACAAGTACAGACTCGAATGGAAGATCGAAGTATATATAGGTATACCTACTTTGTGTGTCCGCACCGCACTGTCCAGTGTCCACAATGTGGACTGTGGACTGCACACTCGTCCATCACGTCCGCATGGCAAGTATATTGCACACGAGATATGTGCGCGCAGCTATAAATCACATTATTTTCGATTTTCGAATGAAATAAAACGAATTTCAGGTTTTTCGTGAAAATCGTGAAACATGCGCAGACGTATAGTAAACGAAGTGAATGGAAATTAACGTAATAGTATTAAATAAGTATTGTATAATTAGTAGAATAATAGTGTTACTATTACAGGTGGCAAAAAAACAAATTAAAACTAAATGTATTGTAATGAAATGATCCATATGTTATATATATATATATATATATATATATATATATATATACTAGCAGCTAAGTGTACCCATGGAGTACCCTACCATACCAACAACAGATACTCTTCATAGCCTGCCGTATCGACGGCTAACAATGGACACAGTTTTTTTTAGGGATTTTTTAATTTGAAACCACCTGCGCGAGATGGCGCTGACTCTGAGTTAAATGAAATTCAGTCAAATTATTGGATTCAAGATTCAAGGTAATAATCGGAATAATCCGTCCTTTATTAATGCCCTTAAAAGAGCCTTTATTTATATTACCAACGTAAATATTTAAACATGTATTCTCCGCTGCGTCAAAAGTTTGATAGATATATTTTTGTCAATAAACTATCAAACATAAGAAATACTTATTATAAGTATCAATGTATTACATGTGAAATATTGTATGTGTATATATCTAACTCCAGTATTATATACTGACAAATGCAATATCTCGAATAAAAGGCCTACAAATTAAATTAAATTAATACGTCAAATTCTATTAATTGAAAATTGAAATATTGAATATAGCACTATCGACGGGGGACAGGATCCGACTGCGTCCCCGAGACGAAAGAAAAGCGTCCCAACTGTCCCAAGTCCCAAGCCTCCGGTAAACCCGCGCACGGAGTCACAATTATGAATCCTCGAGGTTTCCCGCAAAAGAGGCTATACTTATTGATTTTAATTTACGGTAATTCACACGTGCATTGTGGGCCCAGTACTTAATAGTATTAGCTAGGTGTTTTGCCATCACAACATTTGAATGTATTTATGTGACAAAACATCACAAACAACAGTTGTAACTTATTAAATGAAAAGGTACTTTGGCAAATCGGTAACTAGAATTTTTTGGTGGAGTTCTTGGAAAACACAAGTAGTTTTTTTCTTGGATACTCATTGATGTAAAAATTTGAGTAACTTTATCAATATTTCCATTTGTTTATTCACTTATCCACTACATGTACACATACACCACACATGCAAACATTCAATGCCAGGCCCTTAACATTGTAGCGCGAGATAAACCGAATAATACACAATGGGACCTCCTCGTTTCTTTGTCCCGCTATAGTTTGCAATGCCCCGTTCATCAGGGCTTAATGGCTCTTTTATAATCGAACGACGTGCAGCGGCAGCGACGACGTCGAGGATTAAATTTTTCTCTCGTCTCCTTTTTTTTTTTTTTTTTCTGTCTCTCCGTCGATGTTCGGGTCACGGGCGCGCTTCATTGTTGTATATTATATGGGCTTCGTTCGGATCCCATCGGTGATCGCAGAGGCTGGGGCGGAGCTCTGAAAATTTTCAAGTGCGGCCTTTTACTTTATTACCTATATTATTATTGTTATTATTATTACTATTATTATTGCATCGGTGCTCGTTCGTCCGCGCCGGGTCGCTAATGAGCCCGTGAATATGCGCGTGATGGTACATACAATATAATATGTTATGCTCTTATTGAGCCTTGGTCATGACTATCATTGTTATTTTATTGTTATTTCGTGGGAGTTTATGAGTAAAGTACAAAATGCACGAATCGTTTTATTATTCAACTTTATACAAATTTGATCTTTTCATTGCATCACTTTGTGATGTATGTAAGTAGTTTTTTTAAGAAGCTATACTTTATATTTGGCAAATTAGCGTGATGATGTTTTGTTGGTGCTTAATGATTTTTCCTTACTTTGGCTAAGAGTGCACTTCAAGTCCATTAGATGAGTAAAAAGTCTGAGATTCATAATGGCCTTTGGGCATTTGGAATAAAAAATTATTAAACATGCTATATGTATGCCTATGTATGTAAATCGACGACGGCACTCACAACCGCACGTTAGCTGATGAAATTTAAATTGGAGTTTCAGCACTCATTTTGAAGTTCCAAGTTGATTTTGAATTTGTATCGTAAATATTTTTTGAATTTTAAAGTTCGTGAAACCGTATAAAGATGTATTTATTGTACGTCTCTTAAATGTTAAAATTCTATCACTCTATTTTTTAACAAGTCTTATTTCAGTTCAACATATGTTAATTTATCATTATAGTTCAAGCCATACTAATTCGGAATAAAAAATGCAATGCTAGCAAGTTGAAAAATATGCAGAATTCAGCATCAAACGTAGTGTTGTGCAGTAGAAGTAAAAATGGCACCTAAAAAGTAATCACTGGATTAGCACTGACCTAATTTCAATCTAGATTTAGATTATTAGCTTCACTAAAAACTCAGTGCATAACACGTTTAATTGGCAAAAAAAACTCCAAGTCGCTGCATTTTAAAATTCAATTCACATCCACACGTAAATGTAGCTGATCAAATGCTACACATGCTAATTCAATGTTATTTGCATAATATCCCGCGTTACATGAAAATCATCTGGATCTAAAAATCCAAGTGGACGATGTGTATTTTTTGTTCCTTATAATAGACACACATCAGCCTCTCTATTAATATCTTCTCGCATCACCCGTGCGTAATTTTATCATAAAATCGCGTGGTACATTTTTAAATAGCCCTGATAGGCCAAAACCTTTCAAAAACTTTATTTTTACTACTTGATATATAATTTCTGGACTCACTTATGGTGATGCCATCCAAGTGCCACAAAACGTAGCATGTATAGTTCCACATTTAAATGAAAAGAATCCAGAAGTGATTTTTTACAACAAAAAAAAGTATCAGGATTTACTGCACTTTTTTTAACATTTCAAACTTTTTGAAAACAGGGTTTTTTTTTGTAACATTACGCGCTAAGAGAGAGACGGCTCAAGCAACAGTAATAGCCATGCCCAAGCCAACAGCCGAGAATCCCCGACGTATCCAACATTTTCAATAGAAGAAGAAAAAAAAAAAAAAAAAAATCCTAATTAAGTACCCGGAAACATATATACCCTGCAAAAAAGGCCCCCACGCTCCGCGCATAGCGTTTTTTCCACCCTCCCTTTGTTTTAACGATCGAAAAATCTCTTCCGTGTATACATACTCTTAGCTGTACTCGTAAAGAGCGAGTCTACGGGCAAAGTACACCCGGGATTCTTAAAGAAGCCACGGAACCTCGTAAACTCAGCTCAGCCGGAGACAAAGTTCCGTGGATGCCTTATCCTCTCCCGAAGCTGCAAGCCCTCAGGGGGAGGATTTGCGACTCGAGTTTGTCTCGCGCCCGCCGCTCTTTCTCCTTGTCCCTTGCGCAGCAGCGTTGGAGCTTCTTTTTCCCTATTCTTACTTACTCCTTCTCCTCTTTCGCTCCGATCCTCTGTCTCTCGATTTCCTTCGCTCCTGCATGTACTTACCCACTTGTGATTACTCATTCGTCGTCTTTCGCAATAATTGCCAGTACAACGTTGACGAGAAAATTTTGCGCATTAACAAGTACTGAAAACCAATCATTGGCATGAGCAATGTTATAATGCTCATTAGTTTACATAAATATATTGGTATGTAAGAAAGATATCATGGCAAGTTTGTGCGTTTATCCCACCGATATTACTTACTATCGGTAAATCGGTTTCTTCCAGTGCACGGAATAATTCGTTCTGTGTGCTGTATATAATATAAATATACATCAGCTGCAAAAATGCTGACCGCATCTGGCTTATTGATTTTTTTCGAAATGACACGAGGGTGGACATATCATCGTTATTTCACGTTATATACATATACATATAAGAGCCGCGTGTAGCGTTACGTCCCGCTCATCTGATTACACGCCCCTCCCTCCCTCTTTGCTCACCCTTGCCACGAACACGACACTTTTCCACCGTCTCCTTTTAGGGTTTTATGTGTCCATTATATCGTACAATGGCACGTGCACCCGGACTGTCGGTCACCAACAACCGCACGATGATTAGTTGAAAAACATTTGTAACCCATCGCAATGACTATCAACGCCACAATTATAAACAATAATAATCGTTGCTCTTCCTCGGTGTGACTCAAAAAAGGTTTTCCGGCGATACCGTGGCTTTGTTGTGCGTCAGATGCTTGTTTAGTTTTACAAGGCAAAAACGAACAAACCCCCGTGAATAATTATATATCATGTGTACCTATATGGCGCTTCTGCGCGGGCTCCAAAAGTGTATCGAGACTTTTCCCGTAGGCATCAGTATATAGGGACGGGACCCAAGTTTGATGTGTGATGTAAATAATTATGAGGTTTCGGGTTGTGCGAGCGATTCTTGCGTATACGCGACGGCGATTGTTCAGTTCCCGGTCCAAGTGGAGGATTTTTCGTGTTTCGTATACGCATTTGTGTATTGGCGGGGAGGGGGAAGAAGAAAAAGAAGAAGAAAAACAAACTATGTCGGTTTCGGCCGGATTTCTTGCGCAACTACCTCCCGATGGGGCTCCGAACGAGGGACAAATTTATGAGAAGCTCTTGCGTCTAGGTTTCTTTTTTTTTTTTTTTTTTTCATTCTCAAATACCAGTCAAACACTCGGTGAAACAACAATGAGATAAATAATTTATAAGCGCAGTAAAACACAGAGAGAGACGTACCATTGTCCAACGCTCTCTTTCCCGCAGCATCATCCTTTTTTCGTACACACACAAAGAGACAATTATGTTAATTTTACCCACATCCACGCGAAATTATTCATGCACTTGTGTGTTTATCCAATCGTGTGTACATGTGTGTGTGTTATGTTAATCGCCGGTGGTAAATATATATCATTTAAACGCGCTGTGAGAGACAAAAAAAAAAACTGTCAAATATAACGTCTCTTACATCAGGTATAAATAAAGTATAATAAGGGCATTAATATACGAGTCTTTGAGACGATGTTTTTTTTTTTTTTTTTTTCATTCATCGAGGATCACGATATTGTCTCGAAATCCATAGATGTTTATAAATACGCATAGTACGAGAAGCGCCTGTCGTAATATTTATCATTAGAGCGTATTCGATTTCGCACAGTGAAAAAAAAAAAAAAAAAAAAAAAAAAAAAAAAAAAAAAAAAAAACAACTAACGCACTATCAATTATACTATACGTACGAACAAATGGTAATGAAACTAATCATCGTTTGCTATGTACATTTTTATACCATAGGCGCCTCGATCACTAAATCACTTCCAAATCGTTGGCAGAGAGGAAACCATCGTGACATCATCACTTTGAAGGACTATTAATTTGGTGCTAAGCTGTGACGCCATCGCGACTCTTTTTTTTTTTTTTTTTTTTTTTTTTTCTTCAACGCCCATACTTAATACGAACGGACGCACGCGTGTAGTCAAAAAACGATATTTAAGAGGCCCAGGAAGATTCGTGAATCGATCGATTGAAATCGACTTTGCAAATCAAATGTATATATATATACACCATATCAGCCGAGATAAGACACTCATTTTTATTTTTATTTTTTTATGAAACCTTATACAGTTCTCCTCTTATGACTTCCTGCCGATCCCTCGAGCCGATCTGTCAAACAAAACAACTTCCCCGAAAGCTCGTGGTTCGGCAGACTCGGGCACAATCATCTTATGGATTTTCAAACGCTTAAAAACAGTTTCTTTACTGGGGCAGATAAATTGTGCAATTAAATTTTATTGTAAAGTGTTAAATAAAACATTTAAATACTTTCTCATTTAATTTTTTTTTTTTCCAAAATTGTTTAGTCTTAATGTAAAAAATTTTGTCGAGCAATCTGTTAAGCGTAAACAGTCCATTAAACTATGGAAACATTATATTGTAAAAAAAAAAAAAAAAAAAAAAAAAAAAACTACAATTATGAGCCCAAGTACGTGGGTGAGCCAATTATTTCCGATGTAAACTTTAATTTTTTGTTTTTAGGCACTTTGCTGCGTGAATTAACGAAGTATATTATATATTTGATGAGAAGTCAGTTGACGGGGAATCGATGCCATTGCGATACTCGCGCGCCTTCTTATCAGCGCACACGTGGGTATAACGGTGCGAGTGTCTTATTTGATGTAGCGAGATAGCGCGAAGGTAAAATTGAGCAATAATACGAAACGTTGTGCAGCGTCGTCGCGGTACTTTTATTGTTTTATATACATATCTCGCTCAATCGGCGTCTCTCTCGCAGCGATAGTCGAGTGAGAAAACTGTTGAAAAAGACAATAATATAAATATATGTAATGTACGAGGAGGGTCTCAATATACAAGTAAACGCTATACACGGGGCGTATACTATGGCGAACAAATAAATTCCCCGTAAATTACAATCATATTACATATTTATTTATGACTACATGTACGTCGGATCCTATACTTATAACAAGTATTTCAATAACGCGTTGCTCAACCACGCGTGCGGATAGTATAGCCGCGTGCCTTTGATATACTCCGCGCGGTCCCTTCTCCCCCGTGACAATTACACCCCCATGCCTTATTGTTATATGTGTACTCCTTATACACGCGTAACATACGGATCTCCGGACAAATCACGGGCAGTCGTTCCTCGACGATGACGTGTACGGTCGAGGTGTTGTATGGGTGGTTTAAAATAACATTTGTATAATTATATATCCACGCATCATACCATAATATGTTATTAATGGTCGCCACGAGAAATGTACATGTATATGAAAAAGAGGAAGACGAATATTATAATATACATAATATGTGATCTCGTGTGTGCCTCCAAAAAGGATGACGGTGACGCGGGAGGCGAGTCGAACGCGGAGGGGGAGAGAGAAGGCCCCGCCGCTCGCTCGGGAATCGTGTATACTCAGCAGCTCAGTCGCCGATGCAACACCGTGTGCGTCGCGGACCCGCGCTTCTGGCTCGAATTTACTTTTTTTTTTTTTTTTTCTTTCTTCTCCTTCATTCATTGGCTCTCGGTGAGTTTGGATGGTATACCATTGCTGTTGGAGTGGCTTTCACGTGGTTTTGTTCCTTATTAATCGGTTATAGTGTCGAGTGATTTGTTTCGATCCCGCGGTGGTCGGGAGGATGATCGGCGAGCTTGACGATCGCGCAAGAGGTGAGTTGGTTCTCTTTCCTTTCCAAGTCGAACGCTCGTGTAGCGCGGTAAGGAGAATATATAGTTTACCCGAATTGCGAAAAATTATACAATGCAGTGAGGCGGAAAATCGGCACCACGTTGTACGACTGCGGTTGGCGCAGGTGGTTGACTGTCGAATAAAGTGCCGCCGGAGCATATATTTTCGAAGGAAAAAAAGACAAAAGGCGCCGAGAGAGAGAGAGAGAGAGATAAAAGCGCAATTAAGATAAGTACGAGCGATTATAAATACAGAATGTTGTTGGCACCGAAATTGTCGCTCGGTTATTATTATTATCATGTTCATATACACTTGTTGAAAGAGCGCGGGAGTTATCTTTTTTTTTTTTTTTTTTTGATTCGTAAAAATAAATGAATATCCGACACGCTTATTTAGAGTGGAAATTTGGGATTGACAATTTGTTTGGCGTGCAAGACAAGCGCACGAGCGATGCATGAATCATCACCTCTCGCGAGTAAAAAAAAAAAAAAAAAAAAAATCGTACCCATGTAGATATACTTGATTTCGATGTTGAGAGTACATCGCATGTGTACAACACAGCGTGAACGTGACAGTTCGCGAGTTGGAAAGAGAAAAAAAAAAAGAAATCGGAGCAATCGCGAGAAAAAGAGGAAGTAGGACGCGCGCACGTGTCACGTGGATACACTCGTGGTGTAAAAAATAAGACACTTGATTATCTGCTTCAAACTCGATGAAAACTGTACCGAAAAGGTATAAGTACCAAATTCGAGTGACATCGAAGATTGATGATGAAAAAATACTAGAGGAGACGCATCGCGTACAACGCAGTACAAAAAGTATCACAGCGTTGGTTGAGAAACAACCAAAGACGTGAGATAGGAATCTCCCTTTTATCCCCCCCTCGTGATTTAGATGGAAAATTTCGCCGTTAACAATACATAATGAAGAAACCTCTTTATACGTATAAGTAGATATAGGCTCTTGTGTATTGAAAAAGGCGCCGATGGGTTGGTATATGAAAAAAGAGTACACGTACCCACGGGTGGGTGAATTCTCGAGGTGAAGAGATCGTGACTCGATCGTCGATGGCTTTTCTTTTTCATTCTTAGCGGTTCTTTTTTTTTTTTTTTTCTTTCCATCCTCGTTGTGAAAGCGCGCGAAAGAAACTATGCAGCTTTTCCAACAGATACGTAAGTACCGAGTGCACGTATATAATATACTTTGGGCACTCGATTGTTTTTGAAGAATAGTTAATTGTCGGGCGGGCGAACGGGAAGAAAAAAACGAGCCACTGTTCTCAGCCTTGCATATGGATACTTTTTCTAAAAATCTTGAGCATCGATTGTGATGGAAAGGTTTTTTTTTTTTTTTTTTTTTTTTCAAATCACATTGTATTAGGCAAAAAACAAATTGCGACAAAAAACAATAGATAAAATCGGTTAGATCGGTATGTGTTTAGTGTGAAGAAATGATAGCGCCACACCCACCGTTTGCGGAAGTACTGATGAGTAAACATCTTGTCGTTTATGTGGGCGATTTTCAGAAAAATTAACTCGCGACAACAGACCTTTAGCCATATGTATATATACGACATTCAAACGAATACTGTTTGTACATATGCTGCACCGATCGACCCTCTCACTCGACGACCATAACATTTATATCCCACGAAATCCCGTGACCCCAAAAAAGCCCACAAGGTTACAGCGCACACATACATACACGAGTAAGGCTCGGCGAGTGAGCTTCTCGTAAAAATTTGATTCGACAAACAGATTGAGGCATTCAAGTTTCCCCCCCCCCTTCCGCCAAATACAATGATACCCGTGATTTCACACGCTGACGAATTGCAAAATAACAAAAATAAAAAAAAAACCCTCGCTTGGCAGAATAAATATTCGTTCGGAAAATCCGACTAAACTGCTGTCGATTCCGTGCAGATGAGCGATTTCGGAGCAATATCTTATCGCTCGGAAAAGTTATTAAGAGTATAATTCAATATCGTTATCGCGTACAATTTTTTTACCACCCCCCCCCCCTGTATTACTGTAGATACATGTATACGTGAACACACCCACGTGAGGCTCAGAGTAAAAAACAAAGACATAGCGTCCGAAACAAATCGGGCTTAATTGTTTCCCCCAAAAAAAGCCACGAGCAATTATTATTTTCAAAGTGTATACGTATGCAATACACCTACAACACGTATTGTGCACATGGTCAAGGTGACGGGGGGAGGGGATCTGGAAAAATTTATAGCACCATTACCCGCGTACATATATATATACACGTTCCTCCGCTCCTCGAGGACGCTCGTTTCTTACATGCGTTGCACGTGTGCGTCCGAGCGTGTGATATTTGTATCTCCGAGGGAGATGGACACGACAATGGCTTTTACCCTCTGTGGGTGCACGGGTATGAAATAAAATATGTATATACGAGGGGTACTCTTAAGCTTAAAGGTCACGGGGAGTTGATTTGGACGTAGCGTCCATTGGGCGCGTTAATTGTCGAGGGAAACGCAAGAAGAAGAAAAATGTACGGGTGTATATGGAGTTTATCTCAAAGTCACGTCTGAAAGCTGCCCTTGTAATGTACTTATTTTTGGGTTCAAGTGAAATTTGAGGGAAATAAAAAACAGATAATGTGTCTAGTATGACACGAGGTATCCACAACTTATGTAAATCGTGGAATGTAAAAAAGTGATACCAGCAAGCCTTGCGCTGTACAAAAAATTTTCAAACTTTCGTGCGTTTACTAAATATTGTATATACTTTCACGTTTACTCACGCATATTGCATTGTTACATAATAAGCTGACGTAGATATTATTTGTTTCGTTGTGTTGGAGTGATGTGGTTTATTGTAACAATGAATCATTAAAAAAAAAAAAAAAAAATCAAAGAGTCACTGTCTTTGTAAGATAACAAACAATTCATTTGAGGAGTATGCGTATTTTCAGGCGTTAAAACGGCTGTCACTTGATAATCTACTTATTAAACGCAATTCTCACTTTTATACATGATTTTGGTGCGTTAAATAATTACGGCTATTGGAGTTTTCGAAGAATTTAAGTTAATGTCTACTAACTCAAACTTAGTGCCGAAGAAGCTATTCCATTTTTAGAATGTATTGTACATATACCAGAGGTTCACGGTATAAAATCACAAAAATTATTTTAACAAAGTGTTTAAATAAGTCGTAATTTATCCTCTTGCAACTAGATATGTAAAAATCCCATTTTTTTTTGCTATCCCTGAAATAATAACTCAAGCACCATTGTTCTTATTACTTATTGTTACTATAATTAATTTTTTTTTTTTTTTTTTTTTTTGATGAGCAAATTGTATACCACTGCTTCACTATCGTCAATATTTAAAAGCACATTGTATTCGGCGATGCGAGAAAAGTGCAGTGTGTAGTGTATATTATGTGTATGGACACGGGGATTACTCACGCGACTGATTCCCAAAGCTGGTGTCGCTCTTGATACGCGTGTGTATGTGTGTGCTTATGGAGCATTGGCTATTGGAAACTTTTGTTTCAAAAAAAGAAGAAGAAAAAAAAAAAAAAAGACACGACGAGTTTCAAAGTGGAAAAATAAACTTTGCACTCTCGAAGCTTACATATTTACGAGCACTTGCGCTCCGCAGAGAGCACCGCTTTTGGAGTTGATGGACGGCTGTTTTTCTTATCGGGCACTCGATTTTCCTCGGAACGCCCGTAAGTTATCGGGTCCTTTTCATTTCTTTTTCAAACGAGAGATGTTTATACATTGTCTCCTTTCTCATCTTTAATCTCCCGCTCAAGGAAACACCTCGAAACTGTTGGATTTTGCACGAAAACAAAAAAAAATCGACAACAACGCAGCGTTATGAATGAATAAATTATTCGTAGCACTCGTTAATAATAAACATGGATCAGAGGAAGCGTCGCGTCGTTGAAAAATAACAAAAAAAAAAAAAAAATCCTTGCCATGGCTATACATCGAGTCTAATTTTCCGCGACGACAAAGAAAAAACAAACTTATTACGTGATCGCGAAAATCCGCTCGACCTGCAACACATCCTTGTTCCTCGAACAATATCGTCCATCCAAGGTTACAAGCCATCAGAGATCGGTAGAGCATGAAAAACATATATGTGCACGTACCTATAATAATATCAGTATGTAGTCTTTATTATGCTAATGACTAAGTGCAGTTGGTCCACGCATACACACGTGTATATAATACATTCGCGCGCGTGTGTGTGTGGATACGAAGACAGAACCGAGCGATCGGCAAGCCGCGAAAGGAATCGACGCGCGTGCGACTATGCGTCGTCGTCGTCGGCGCGCGCGTGTCTCTCTTTGGGTGCAGTAGTCGGTCGAGCGGCGCAATTAGAAAATTACTCACAATCGCTATGCAATGTGCAACACCTATGCGCGTACCACTCATGGCGAATATGTTTTTTCCAATTGTTTGCGCAAGCCGCACGGAGATGGATACACTGTCCTTTTCTCTTTCTTTTCTTCAAAGTCCGATCACGACTTTGGAGTTACGTGTACACGTACCTGCCCTCGGTACTTCCCAAGATTCCGCGAGTTTCTCGAGGTTTTGCGCTTTTTTTTTTCCTGCGATCGACCGCCGATTTTTCTATACTCGTGACATACCGATCTCGTCCCTTCGGACGGAACTCCGCGATCGGCTCCTGAATACGCACTGTCACTTTCATAATAAGCATCATCAAAGTACTTGTGTATAAAACACCATCGTCTAAAATAAGCGACACCTCGTTAGCCTCTTGAAGTTTTCTCGGTCGCACCCGAGCATTTATAAATATATTTATCCGTTGGTGCAGGTATTCCCCGAACTTGTTACTTCAATTTGCAATGTACCGAAGAGACACTCGCACGCTGCAATAATAATAATAATAATAATAATATGTACCTATTTAAAATTTGCGAATCAAGCAGCAATGTATAGTGCTCCGTGAAATGTATGTAATTACAGGGGCTCGCTTCCAAGAAAATTCATTACGAGCGTCGCTCTTGTCCGCCGTCATTTTTTTACGCCCGAGGAGTTATGGTTCAACGAGAAACCCCCCCCCCTCCTCCATTTACTTCCCTCCCCTTTTGTTCAACGAGAACAAGCAAAAAAAAAACTACATGTAGACCGTTAGAGATCGGATCTGAGTTCCCGAAGTACCGATTCTTGAGTATAGTGTATCTACGGAGAGAAAAAAGAATGGGTCTGTGACGAATGCAATTGCATGACAAGAGCCTCGTGCACAACAAATACTTTCGGCAAGTCCTGGTGAGCGCAACTTTTTAAAAACCGATATCGGCGAGTCGCGCGAGCGTGTGTTTAAAAAAAAAAAAAAAAAAAAAAAAGAAATAACCTTCCGTGCCATATGGTCCGCTGCCTGCGGAGGAGATCCAGAAAACACACACTCTGCCGACAGACGTGCAAGCGTGTAAAAGAACGACCTCAGCGGCAGCGCAGAGAGAATAAGTTTTCAGGTCAGAAGCTGCTGTAGCAGCCGGTCCCTCTCTCTCCCTCCTTTCCCTCGTCTCTCAAGGTGCAACGCACGCTTCTTCTTCTTCTTCCTTCTTTTTCCCCCTCCCATATACGCTCGAGCTTCCATGGATATTGGCGAGCGCAGCTGTCGAAAATGTGTTTTTTTTTGTTTGTTTTTTCGGCAAAAATTTCGCCGATTGCGCCCACGGAGGGCGAAAAATCGGCAAGTCAAGCCTTTCTGATGATACTAAACGGGCAACGAGTCAGTTTGTATAGCCGTGCGTATATGAGAATAAAACTCGTGCAACAACAACAATAATACATAACAGCATCGGAGAGAGGTAAGCGTAGCAGCTCTGTACTTGCACTTCCTCGTCTCTCTCGCGTGCTTATGATATGCCCCGACGACGGCGGCAACAAGTGGCTCCTCTCTTGGCTTTATAGGTATATCCACTTTGGCTTCTATTATATGGCAGGATATCCCTGTGAACACGTGAAGTACACCACTTTTTAAGCGAAAAGACTGGGGTGTGGATATGATAGATGAAAGAGAGAGAAAAATCTGTTGAAAATCGGTTGATGGTCCGTTCGGCGTATGTATGGGTATCGCGAGGCACTTGACACCAAAGTCAAGAGAGAGATGGGAAAAAAAAGGAGAGAGAATATATATATAATTCGAGAGCAGCAGCATCTGAGAGAAAGAGATGGAGAAAGGCGAGAGAGAGAGAGAGAGAGAGATATATACTGCGGGCATTATATATATGTATATATCATAAGAGGCGACCGGTTGCACATGGGGAGTCGATGGTTGTACATGATGGGGCATGGGGCGCGAGAGAGCGAGTTTATATACATAGCAACGAGAGACTTTCACGGCGAAGCTATATACCTAACGGAGAGCCGATCTTGCCTCTGTGTGTGTCCATGAATGCTCCTTCTTTCTTTCTTTCTCGCTCTCTCGGTCTTCTTGCGACGTCCTCTGCGGAGAGCGGCAAACTAGAGGTACACCATCAGCGGAGCGTGGCAGTGGCTCCGGGACGAGAGTAAGAGACGCACGAATCGTTGCAGCCATAGCCATCTCTGCCGTCAGTAGCCGCGCGATAATAATAACAATAATAATCGGTACTTTACTCTCGCTAGCGAGTCTCGCGTGGACCACGGGATTCTGTGTTTATGCTCTTCTGTGTGTGTGTGTGCGTGCGTGCGTGCGTGTGTACATAAGAGTATAAAAAAAAAAAAAATAAAAAAATAAAATAAAAAAAGAAAGAAAGAAAGTATCGAGATCGTTATCGTTTCTTTTTGTATTCATAATATTGTATACCTGTTTGGTTTTTCACGCAAACAGTTTGAACGAAACAATAGATAAGTCGATAAGCGAAAAATCGTTAAACTGACGGTGGTGGATTATCATGACCGTATAAGTACTGGACCAAGTGAAAAAAAAAAATCAATTCATCAGCGGATAAGACTGTGGCGGTTGTACCTCTTATACCCACGGAAGAGGAGATGAGCGTCCGCGAGTTCATGCGCTTTTGATTATCCAAGACGTTTATGTAGGTATACTCACATATACGGAGTGAGTGCAATGCACACTATTATCACGCGATATACATACGCCAACGCTTGGGTATGCATAAATACATCTTGTACCTGATGCGCATGGGGTTTTATTAGGGTAACAACTAGTGTATGTATAGGTATACATCATATAAGAAGCGAGTGAAGTACAGTAGCCGAGTAAACGGCCTCCTTTCGCCGCTCTCTCTCTCGCGTGAGTCTCTGCACTACTTAGTTACTTATTGCATTCGAACATAATAATACATCAGGCACTGCGGTGCTCTGATAAACTCGCGTAGGTCGGAAATACGCGAAAAGAGGGTTTAAGGAAGAAAAGTGCCTGTTGTGTTTCTCGATCTTACCTATTTTGTCACCGTAACAAAGAGCCAAAAGGGGTGTGATTTTGATGTATAGATACGAGAAAATTTTTTTTTTTTTTAACTCACCCTTAGGCGAGCGTGGTGGTTGCATGCTACAGTTCGGTAGCGAGCGAGCGGTGCTTTTATGGAATTTTACGAGGGATTAACATAATGTATGTTTTACTTTGTAAATGTGTATATACATTAGTATGCGTATAACATGTGTTTGTAACGGTTGACTGTATATGATATATATATATATATACATATACATCATGGCACGGTGTGCGATGGTGCAACGGTCGTTTGATTGAATCGTCGTGTCGTGTGCGTGGATCTTTAAAAATTGGTGAATTGTATACTCAAATGTTTTTTTGATCAATCGTTATTGTGGAGATGGCAGTAGTGTCATTTGATGCGAATCTATATCATTATTGTGGTCACGTGTATTGTTGAAAACAGTATCACCGTAAAGCCAGTGTCTGCAGAGTTTTAAGTAAGGCTGTATTATGATTTTGTATGTTTATCGCCATAAGGTAAAAAATTTAATTGCAACTGAGGTGCAATGAGAAAAAATTGTTTTTTTCCCCTCTAGAAACCTGTATTTAATGCTCTAATGACAACTGAGATAATTTTTAACCCAAAAAATTTCATACAAACGAGTTGGGTATACTTTTCAACGATTTTTCGGCCAATAAAACTTTGTTTTTGTAGTTCATAACGGTGGAATATATCGTAGAGATAGTGTTAGTTTGCGGAGTATAATAGCAAAGATTTTCTATTTTTCCCTGTTGGATATAAACTCATGATTTGTCACCCTTCATAAAACCTTTCCGATTTCAAACCGCAAATCATCAAGGATGAACTATAATTTGTACAATTTTATGCAGATAACTTGAGTTTGTTTGGAAACTTGATAATGCAAAAATGGTCTCAATTAAAAATCAAATTATTTTCACGCCTCCCCCTCTTTAATTCACGCACATTTTTTTTATATAACGTAGCTTCTATAGAAATCAGAGTAGTGCCAAAAATTAAACAATCAAACGATCCGTCGAGTGGTTGTTATTTTATTCAAGAGTGTTTTTCTTTCATAAAAATATAGTAAGCGATTGAAATTTTCTTGCGGTGCACCTAGACTGTTAGTCTGTATTCTTGAAAAAATAGCAACAATCGACCACTATTTTTTTTTCCACGCACTGCACGTGTAAATGTCGGAAAAAAAGAAAAAGAAAAATCAAGTCCGACCACGAACAGTTTTAATCGTCGCGCTCCAGATTACATTAACAGCTCGAGAAGAAGACAAAGTGAGAGCTAGATTTGGAACCCCATCCATCGCACAATATACGCGTAACTACGACAACTGCGTCGGGAAGAACGTGACTCTGTACCGCACATTTATTTTTTTTTTCTTCAATCGAGCATCTTTTCTAAAAGCTTTTTTACCATGATATAATGTCGACCATCATATGTATGGGCACAGTGCGAAAGGGAACGAGGTGCGAGACGCGCTCGAGAGCGCGTGCTTGCGTATAAATAAGCGCGTGGGTGGTGTGACGCGACGTCTGTAGGCTTTTAGTTTCGTCGCCTGCCGTTTTTTTTTTTTTTTTTTTTTTTTTTTTGTTTTTTTTTCCACAAAGCACTGCCGAATACATATCATTTTTAATGGGCTCATGGTGCCAATAATGCCCACGCGTTGGAACGAAACGAGTGTGACTTGGCTTGATTTTACCCATCTTATCTCAGAGCACGCGGTTGTCACAATCGACCATCCCTACCCCGAGCGAATCAACGAGACGCAAACCTTGAAACCCCGCGAGGACAAACAAACCATTCCTCTATATATGTGCATATTTGCGCTTGATTTGGGTCATCGACCGCACTTTGGCGCGATCAAAACAGTAAAATCTCAATTCTCACTCGTTCACGCGCTCCCAACCGTTTGTCAAAACCTTTGTAAAAACTATACGCCTCTAACCGAGTTTATGTATTTTTCCGTTTGTGCAGAAGCAACGGCTGAAATCAACGGTGCGAAGGAGACGAGCACCAGCCACTGACCCTCGGCCGGCGCCAGGGTTAATGAGCCCCTTGTCCGTCACCAGCGAGGATACCATTACTGCCTACCAGTGACCATGATGAAGTTCAAATCCCTCTTCCGCCGAGGACAGCAGAGCCACTCGTCCCACCAGAAACAACAGCGCAGCCAAAAGTCGTCCAATCCGCAGCAGCAGGTGGCCGCGCCTCAGATACAACCTGCCGCGACCACCGCCGTTGTCCCCGAGGGCAACAAGCCCAGGAGATCGAGCAACGACAGGCTCTCCTCGTCCTCGACCTCGCTCACTTACTACGATGCCAGGAGCAACGGGCCCCAGACCGGCGCTTCAGCGGCTGGAAAAAACCCGGCAGCCGTACAGGTATGCCACACATTACTGCCACATATGTATATGTATATATACTTACACTTGACATGAATTCGCTGGGTCGTAGGGTTCGAACTCGTCGGGTGCGACGACCGCGGGTGGTTGGAGGCAATCGGCAGTCATCCCGTCGGACTACTTGGCTCGGATGCAGGAGCTGGAGCTCGAAAACGAGGCCCTCAGGATGGAGAGGGCGAGACTCGAAGCCGGGTACAGGAACGCGGCCAATTGCGTGGAGAGCCGGCGATTCGAGGAACAGCTCGCCGAGATCGCCCATCTGAAGGTTCGACTCTCTCTCTCTCTTTTTGTTCGTACCGGAAAATGACGTCTTTGGGCCCCATTTTTCATCCGACGATGTGTGATGATGTGAGCTGTGTGATCTAGGAGTGCAAAAATATTATGTTGGAAGATCACGAGAATACAAATTAATTTAAATGAAAACTATGTTTGAAGACATATCATCTGTGTTGCAAATGCGTCAAAGATAAGATTGGTCATTGGTTGCATCGTAGAGGACAGGTGTACACCAAAGTGTCGAAATGTTTCAATGCCGTGCCTACACTGTAAATCCAAGTAATTGTCACTTGAAGCGTTTGCTTCAGAAACGCCCATGCGAGTTTCATTTGCGACGCTTGAAATGTGTTTAAATTAAATGTCTGACCGTTTTAAACTGTAGGTCAATGCTTTGCATACTCGAAGTTATCAATTTTAACGTTTTAGTACTCCATAAGTGAACAGACGGAAGTGTTTCAAATCTGTAACGGAGAATAAAAGATCTGAGTACAGTTCTGTTTTGAAACACTTGGATTTACAGTGTTTTTTTTTCATCCACACGACCAACAAGTGGAGGATGACCTTTTCATATGAGTTTTATTTCTTGTCTGTGTTATCTTTGCTACAATTATTTTCATACTTGGGTACGTTTTAAATTTATTGTTAGAAATGTAATGCTTTAATTATGCTACAGTAACTTTTTTCAATTACTACGTACAACACAATAAATCATAAATTTTTTTTACAGAAATAACGATGCATTACAATTTATGAGAAAAAAATTGTTTGGAAAACTATTTGAAAAAATGTTAAAATATTTGAGTTCACATACATTGTGAAATAAATTTTAATGTATACAATGCATTACACTTATACATGTTATAAAAAATTTGTCTCTAAATTTTTAACTGCGAGTAGTGACGAATGAAAAATTTCTTCAGCATAAAAAATGCACTTTAACTAAAAAAAAAAAAAATGTTTGTATAAGTTTTTTAACATTCCATAAAATAATTGTGCCCAAGTCATGAATGTATTGTGCAGTTGCACATGGACGAGAAAAGAAGGACCAATCTCAACGAATATACCTATCATAAAATAATTCCAACTGTTTGACACTCTTAACTTGTTTCAAAGATACAATTACACGAGAATTAAATTTCCAAAGCATTTATAATTATCTGCAAGGAAAAAAAATTCTTTCAAGCGCACATAAATTCAAAGCAAAGTGCCTGATCGAAACAGTTATACCAGATGCTAATATTGATACCGCAATACTTAACGATCTTTAATCGAAATTCTCCTCGTGATTCCAACAAAAAACAAACAAACAAAAAACTCAACTTCGATCCCACCGAGAGTACATTCCAATTAAATTTTGTAAATTATCGGAGCAAAATCGTAAAAAAAAAAAAAAAAACCACCAGCCGTAATAAAATTGACTCGTTTCCACTCGCCGCAGTGTTGTACAAAGCGAGAGAGCTCACCCGAACAATTCGCGAGTACAGTTATATATCTTTGCGCGATAAAATCCTATTTTCGCGGTAAGCCCACAGGCCCCGCAAATAATACATCCCTCGCGTCCATTATTTCTTGTTTTTCCGTTCGTTTATATTTCTCATAGAGCCCATAAATTTTACACCCCAGCCCTACACGTGCCCCTTGCACTTGTACAATATATATGTATCGTCACGCCAAAGTGCACAGCAATAAAAAAACAAAATAAATAAAAAAAAATATCACCACGAAGAAAAAATCCCCAGTGAAAGACCACTTAAAAAAACGCCGTAGTGTAAATAGTTTTACAGCCCTACTTTTAATGACCATACCGATTTATTTTCTTTCTTTTTTTTTTCCGTTTCAAGAGCCACGAAGACACGACACCTCAACGCGCTCTCCGTTGTTTATTTCCTCGAGTCGTTCCTATTGTTCTTTTTCGAAGCGCGGTACGATTATATCATACGGCGAAGCGTGCAATGATAATATACACTCACTTGAAAATAGTAGTTATTATCATTTTGAGGAAGCTCGACGTGCTGTTGGGTGCGAAAATTTTTCGCGCTAACGTGTGTTGCAAAAACGGTTGTGATAGTGTGCGCTTTGGCTAGTTGTATATAACGGTGATTGCGCGAGATCGCGGTAATTGTTTCGAATAATATGTTTATGGGGTTTTGTTTTCAATTTTTCTTTTTTTTTTTTTTTTTCTAAGTACTTGTCTGTATAGGTGACTCGGGGCTATTGTGAGAAAACTTTTTTTTTTTTTTTTTTTTTGTTGAATTAACGGTATCGACTATTTTGAGCATATTATATATCCGAATTGACTCGCATGTGGTTGTTCGCGAGTACAGTATTGTGGGACAGGCGATGATGATAATGATGATGATGGTTCACCGGAAAATTTTCTATAAATAAGCGTATACTTGTATCGAGAAACTTGGAGATTATACTGAAAGCGTGAGAAGGGAAATTTGGTTGAAAAAATGATTAAGAAATTTAAATTAAAAATTGATGTTCTGCATCTTATTCTAATAATGATTTGAAAAAATTTTGATTTCTCAAAGAAAAAGCGTTTTGTTAAATCTACATGTTCAAACGTGTCATTTTTTTTTTTTTATTTCTCTGAATTACAATGACAAATAAAATTGTATAAAATTTATACGTTTTGAAATTACGTAAAAAAATTTTGCATGACTGGCTTGTAAAATAACACATTTTTTGCACGTACATAATGAAGTGCGGTAATTAAGAATTATTTATAGACCTCAGCAATACAAAAAAACTCAAAAATGGTAGTAGTAGATTCATAAACGTCATCTTTTCATTTTAATTCTTTATAAATATTAATTTTCCTGAAGTATTTTTACAGATTTTTTGAAAATGTTTTGTGAAAATTTTTAATAAAAAAAAAAAAATAAATAAAAAAAAAAAATAGTGATAATAATGAATTCAATTTTACTCACAATGAATTTTTAGTTACCATATGATTAAAATATTCTTTGTTAATTAAATTTTTTTTTTTTCTGAAGACAAGATAATTGTTTTAATATATGAACTGTACTTTTTACCCGTTTTACAAAAAAGATTTCTTATGATAACTATAACTTTTTTGCGAAATAATGCAATCCTATTTGAAAATTTATATTTATTCATAAAGATAAAAATACATTATTCGAAGAAACTAAATTTCATATACAAAAATATTCAAAAACATTTAATAAACATTTATATTGTACAAAGTATTAATTTTTATAGTAAAGAAGAATTATCACGCAAAACACCAATTTATATTTAAAAAAAAATTAATTAACTTATTACAGTTATTGCTCCAAATAGATTTATTTCTCCGGGAAACTAAAATAATTTGCACTCCGAAAACCATCACTTATTTTCTTATTTTTACTAATTTCACAATAAGCAATATTCAACTAAAAACCAATCCATCAAAATGTTTAGGGGGGGGGGGGGGTTAAACGAAGCCGCAAAAGAATAAGGGAATGCTCGAGAAACCCTCTAAAGATTTTCCAGAGAGTAAAAACTGGAGTAAAGGGTCGCTCGCTTTAGTGCATGAAATAATCGCGGTGGGAAAACGAGACTGTTCGGGGGGAATCATAAAGTTGTAAAAGTTATTTTGTGCTAAGGGAATTTTTTTTAAAAGCAAAATCTTTGAGTGGAAAGTTTGTGTTCACCCCATCAAGGCGGTAAGTAACGAAAACTCTTGATTTTTGTCTTTGCCTCTTGTACCGACTGTGCTATATACTCCATTATTTTTTCTCACGTTCATAAATATGTAAAGGTAATGCGCGGTTCTCTTGTGTCTCGATGACAAAAATCTTTAACTTTTTAAAAATTTTTATTCAAACTCCGTAATGATAAAATCGGTAAAATCTTTAATACAATCGATTATCGCTTGGTTCAGTGAAAAAACAAAAAGGCTCGCGCTGACATTTATTCTTTAATAAGAAAAACACAAACCGATCCCCGTCTCGATTTCCATAAAGACAAAACAAACCATTCGTATCGCGGCTCGTATCACTACTACACTGTCATTCATGTGTACATAATGCAAAAACACACAAACAGCCCAACGAAAGAACAACAGCAGGTGAAAACGCAACCGATATAATATTTAATTCTCTGTGCTTCGGAGCGCACCTTTTTTTTTCTTTCCCTCCCCCCGCACGCAGTTTCCTCTCCGATGTTTAAGACAATGTACAAATAAGTATATATTTATATATTATATCGAGATACCAATGCGCGCCAGCCTCCTCGCTCATCACCCTTGATCTCGTGCCTTCAATATTGATTGCTTCTTTGTTTTTTTTCTCGGACTAGCCGTGCCGATTCCGCGAAAAGTGCCGGCGATCGGCTTCGGTCAAAGACGATCGTGCGCGTGTATAACATAATATATATAACATAAGGATTGTAATTGACGATCGATGGTCTCGTCATTTGTTAACCGTGCATGGCCTTTATACTTTGCCGGTGAGTATGATAATTTGCATTGTAGCACCTAACGGTTATCTACAACTGTCCTCTGTGTTTTTTATTTTTTCCAATTTTAATAAATGACTCGTTACCGATCACCTTTTTTCTTTACGTTTGAGCAATCGTCGATCCATTCGTATGGAGCACGCTTTTCTTCGACGTTTCATTAAATAATGTTGAGCAATACACGCGCACCTAAACCCCATAATTATGATGGGCTTTCCCCTTGTTTTGTAACAAAAACTCCATACGTTTCTTTACTTCCGCATAACAATCAAGTGCAAGCGGCAACGCAATTACGGATAAATTATAACACAATGTGTATAATAAGACGTTGTGCGTACCCTAACTACATGTATTTTTGCGTGAATGATGTGTGCACAATATTTATAATGTCCGTATTCAAATTTGTATAAACGATGTAGGTACACGTGTGTACGGCTATACTCCTGCACTGAAAAAAAAGTGTTTCTAACAAAAATTATCGCATCATTTTTTAAAAATTATAGGGATGACATCCCCGATTGCTTTAAAAATAGATGGGTACAGCATTTTTTGGTCAGACCCCACTATATTTGTATTCTTGGTGCGCAAACTAACGCTCTGCACGTCGCGCTCGGAGCTTTAATAGAGACATATACCGATAAAGCTCGCAACATTCGAAGAAGCTATACTCGCGTAAGCTCCGCGAAATAAGTGGCAAAAAAAAAGCAAATGCATTTACTGCTCCGTTACCCATCCGCGATCGCGTGCTAAGGTCCCTATGCAGCGCGAAAATCCGTCATTAGGCACGCGGTACTCAGGTATACCCATAATAGCCTTTGCGGTACAACATTATACACAATACATAGGTACAGAGACATGGTAGCGTTGTAGCGTTGTAACAGTCCACTTTTAACGAAACGTCTCTAAAAACCCTAATACATTCGTCTCACTTGGAGCGCGAAGGCGAGCAGTACAGCATCCGCGCGGTTAACTATATGTTTAAACGTAACTATGCACGAGAAGCATCAGAGCGTATATAACATACACATACACATATATGTATATATTGTAAATTAAAAGTTATATATGTACATTAGCAGCAGGGGGGAATCCGGGGAAAAAACACGTGGTGTGCGTTTATATTACCACCTCTATATGTAATTCACATTTATACGTGTAGATATATAATATGACGCGTCCGCGCGCAGATTAGCGCAAAAGTCGTGTATGTATAATATATATTGCTGATGGTGTGCGAGCGCGAAAAGTATCTCTCTTGCGTTTTATATATATAGCCCCGTCGTCGTCGGCGACGTCGGCGTCAACGAGTATATAGGTGTATGTATACATTTAAACGTTGGAGAGGGGCTCTGTCCCTCGTGTGCAACTCATATACGTGTATAAAACACACGCCAAGTACCATTACTCTCGACGTATACGCGAGTTCTCCCTGCAGCCGCTCGTACTTATACCGGTCATTTAGTTGCCGTGGAAGAACAGTGCTCGCCGCATCCGCGCTTGTGGTGTTTTTCATTTTTTTTCCCCACCCCATCCACTAGTTGAAGCTCTTCATTTTACGTCAAGTGCGCGGCATCGAGTGTGGGTTGTCGACGCTACCGCAGGCATGTACATCATTATTTGCGCGCAAAAGTCGGTGCTCGAAGACATCGAAAAGCCCATCTGTAGTCTTATACTCTGTCGATCGTTGGTTTTGTATATTTCCATGGTGTAAATAAAGTGTGGTGTCTCGAGACGAAGCGCCAGATGCGCTGGTTGATTGGTAGGGACGAATTTTTGGGAAGCTAACGAAAAAGGGCCAATTTGAAAATGACTTGCGCTTTCGCGAATTCAAGGGGCTATATTTACTTTTTGCGGGACCCCTCGTTTCGTGCATTATACGTTGTTACAACGGCTCCGGAAGGGAGAGCTAACGAGCTGGGCTTGACAGAAACGCGGTGGGGGTGCTCGAAAAATCGAGCTGGACGACGATTTTTTTTTTTTTTTTCCCTTTCTGTCCATATGAGAAGAGGGTGGGGGATAATCGTTAAAATAATTGTTGCGCAACGCGATTGGAAAACGCGTGTATAAACATGTGCTCAAAAATAGTTCGGGATGAAAAAAACAACAAAAATAGTAAGCGCGTGCAAAAGCGAGGTCGATCGCGAAAAAAAAAGAGGCGTTGATTCGCTCTTTGAAAATATTTGTACCTCGTTCGCCGAACCAATAAATTATTGCCTTCGTGCGACTCTAAGCATGATTGATTTCCCGTGTCGCGCGAACGTAACGTGAGAGAACTCGATGATGCTAAATGTTTCTTTTTTTTGTATTTTCAGTTGAAACATTTTTTTCTTTTTTATCTGTATTCGTAAGAGTTATGTTATTATTATTATTATTATTTATTATTATTTTTTTTTTTCGCTACAACAATACGCAGTGCACTCTTACTTTCGAGTTTTTTAAATTACACGGTTTGTTATATGAGACGCATTAGAAAGCGTGTATATTAACATTGAGAGCAGAAAGCGTGTCATCAATTAAATCTATTCGCGCTTTCGTTTGTAAGACCATCAATTATCATCTCGTGAATAGTTGCAAGACAAAAAAAAATAGTTAATTTTTTCAACACATATATCTGATAAAAGGTGCACGATTTTTGTGTTTTTCTCAATCAATTGAACATTTTAACGGAGGGTTTGCAAAATTTTTAGTCGCTCGTATGTATGTACCGATTAAAAGAACACGCACATAATGCATTTCGAATGAATAATGATTTTGTTTTCGCGGCAGTTTTGCCAAATGAAACACTTGGCGCTAAAAGTTCCTCGACGCACGAACACGCGTGTATCCGCATACATTGTGGAATTAAAATTAAATCGAATCCCCAACATGACAGTACAGACGGCGAATTTTTGTAAATTTTGTTTTCAATCGCGGCACGCAACAGCTCGCATAGTTGAATAAAAAGAGCCACAGTCCAACACGCGTGTATATACACATAGCGCGATCGAGAGCTTAAACTCGATCAAATGGTATAGGTAATAAATAGAGAAAACTGAGCGAGACGACCCCGGGAGAGGGGTATTGCGCAACGACGCGACGCCTATATGTGTACGCGCGACGACGACGACGACAATCGATCGCCATCGTCCGAATGTACCACCTATTCTTTTATTATTGCGTGCACTACGTCTGATCAAGTATATAATATTATAGTGTCGTATACGTGTCGAGTGCATAAATATAAACGTATAGTGAATTATATACCAGAAGAGCGACGTCACAGTGTATATACTCTATATTTATAGAAAACAGCACAATTACCGTTAAGTAGTATGAGGATTTGTATCAATTATAATTACGTTTTCGCTCAATATTTTACGTTACTGCGTAAAGTGTTTAGCTGGTATTTTTTTTTTTTTTTTTTTTTTTTTTTTCCATACGTGAACTGTATAAATTAAATTCGTGCCTTTTTTCCATTCATTTGAAAACAGAATAATCATAGCATATATTTAGCAAGTAATTTAATTACAAAATATATAGATAATGTTGTGAAAAGAAGTGATACCGGTTGGTTTAATTGTATCAACATCTTTGAGGATTATTGTAATGTGCACTTGTTCATTATAATACTTTTAAAGATACTAGTTCGTAACTATTTTTTATAAATATCAAATTATAAATACACTGCTTGGGAAGGACGTGAAATAAGAAAGACTGTTAGGGTGTACCATCTTATAAGAAACCGGTGTTTCGAAGCTAAATTAATTTTGTTTTTTGGTACACCACACTATATTCAATCGGATCGGTTATACTATCTCGGCAATCGCTGTTTGAACAATAAATTATGCCAAGCAAATATTTGATCGCGACGTACTACGGGCACGTGTTATATACGTATACGCCGTATCGAAAGGTGCGTTAGTCCCGTTAGAATTCAAAAGCGATCAAAAACCCGATAATGCCTTAATGCCCCCCATACACATCTAACGAATTCTTCCGCTTGTATGTATATGTTACATGTATTCCCCATAAACGCACATTTTATCGCATTTATAAATACATACAATATCCGATCTCTCTCTCAATATTTTCCGACCAAACGTTAGAGAAATAAAAAAATGCAAAGCACACGAGTACGCCCATACAGGTATCTCCTTTTTTTTCAAGGAGCAGAGCAGCTAATAAAAGACAGGAAGGGAAATAAAAACACAGCATCAGCAAGCTCTCCGCGCGCTCCTTTTCCCTCCGTTTGTTCGTATATGCATGTATAAAAAGGGCTGAAATGCCTGAAATAAAAAAAAAGAGAGAGAGGAGAGAATGTATCGAAGCGCCTCTCCCGCCGCATATAAAATTCCCTCTCTCTCTCTCTCTCTCTCTCTTTCCATACTATCCTTGTTTGAAGAAGAACGTGGTATGTTATACGTATACTCATAGAGGCGCACACACGCACGTTGTAGGTACGTACCTTATGGCACGAGTGTACACACGGATCATTTCGCGAAAATTGCATTGATGTTTCATTTCGCCGTCATTATTATACCCTGGATCCTATCAATTTCAAAGGGTTACTGTACTTTTGATTCAACGGTATCTCTAAAAAAATAATTGCGCAAGTACAAATTACCAAAATTAACGAAATTCGTGTGATTAGCACAGATTGTTAAACATTTTTCCAAAGAATTGGCATTTTGAAATCGACATTAAGTAAAAATCGATGCACACTTTTTTTATCGCAGTTTTGATTATGAAATTTTATTCATAATGATAAAAGATTGATACGAATTTCGGCTATACTTTTCGGGTCGTGTAGACGATGCAATTAGTTGAAACTGCTATAATATAATTAATTTATACTTGTAAAGCTCCTTTTGATAACTGCGTGTGAACAAATGTACGAGTTCATTGAACGAGCTGGGGCTCATTTGGTCCTGGTGAAACAATTTGAAAAGAAAAAAAAATTGTTAAAAAATGTTGATATCTCATTGAATGGATTGTATTTTTCGTGAAACAACCCATATGTATGTATTAACCAACGGTTAAGGCAATGAGCGCGTAGTGGAGCGGATAGGGCGGAGGGAAAGAGAGGATAGGAGGGAAGAAGCGAATTGAGCCTAGAAAGAGAGATAGAGAGAGAAGGAATAAAACGAGGAGGTGGAGGAGAAAAGGAGATCAGTACGAAGGCGAGGAGCGTCTCGATATGATTAAACAACCTTTGCTGTCTCCAACGGTATAACTATAAATAATATATACATATATACGTATACATACCTTACATTAAAATATACAAAGCACACACACCCTAGACAAAGTTTCCTTCTATTTAATTAAATTATATCCATATGAATATCCATCAGGAGGGTGATGAAAAAATCGTTAGTGCAATAGTGCAGTATAAACAACGAAGAGTACAGGTACTTATACCTATAATGTGTATATAATAACGGTCAAAAGAAAAGTGTGAAAAAGAAAAAAGGGAGGAGAAATATAAAGGAGCAAGCACGTTTTGTACAACCTATGAATATAGAACAGAACGTGTCTTCCTCTTCCTCGAAGCATATATATGGTATTTACTTACCCAGTGGGCTCTCTCTGTATACACTCGTTTTCCACTCCTGGAGTATACTTACTTGTCAAGTACACCTACTGCAGAGGGTTTCAAAGGGTTTTAGTTTCCGTAGCTCTCCACCGAGATGAAGCTGTAGATGTGGGTAGTAAGTAGTGCGAGTTACATAACCTTGAAGGGGGAAAGAGGGATACCCTGTATTGCGTGAACGCGTGCATATTTGTGCAAATATAAAATATAAACTTAATTTACCGTACAATCAGTGGAGAAGCGGCTTTTTTTCTCGACTCCATCTGCTCCATCAACGTACAATCAACGTACGTACTTCAAGAAGTGTTCCTACTTACGTGTTCATAGAAAAAAACAAAAAACAAAAAAAAGGTAACAGAAACCGCTAAGTGCATTCGCACGAAATAGCGCGAGAAGGCGCCGGAAAGCCCATACCTATATAATAATACCTACCCTACCCCCTTGTCGCGCTGCTTTTCTCCAAGAATAATCGTCCCCGCTGCTGCTGGCCGTCGACTCTTCTTCTTCCTCGTCTTTCGTAGGTATAAGGATGGCCTAGCCATAGTGTGTTATTTGATTTGCATGGATAATCCGCTTCTCTCTCTCTCTCTCTACCTACATCTCCTCTTCGTTGGTCGTGGTCATCTTCTTACATAAGAAGTTTTTTTTCTTTTTTCTCTCTCATCGCGTTTCCCCCTTATACGTATATAGTCTCGATGGTTGTTTTTAGTTAGTCTGCTCCGATTTTTTCTTCTCGTGTGCTTCGGAGCTACGTAAACAAATAGTAGGACTCTCTCAATACTTACCTACACTTACACCGCACGGTTCGCTCGATCGGCAGGCTTTTGTGTTGTTGCCGCCACTGATTTGGGTGCTCTCCTCTTTTCTCTCCCCCTTGGCTTGCGCTCAAAGGAATTTTTTACGCGCCGTACGTTTAGAGCTTTTGATACTTTTTCTTTTTTTTGCTGCAAGTATACTTACCCTGTTAAGTAAGTACTGCTGGCAGACTTGAGTGGACGAAATTCTTGTTGATTGCTGAATCGTGTCTTTTCTGTCTTCCAAGAAGCTGACGGGGTTTTTTTTTTTTTTTTTAAAGAGGGACTTTTGTTGGAGTAGTCTGCCAGCTGCATTAAAAGTTGGTGTTTAAATGTCACTTTGAAAGGTACATATACCATTGGTTGCTTGCATAGTAAAGTTCTTGCTTCTCTTTTATACTGCAGTTCTTGATAAATTATTTTAAAGAGCTTAGATTTAATGTAGAACAAATACATTTGCCTACTGTCAATCTATTTTTATGTTGTGCAATTATTTTGCTTTCTCGTGCTACATTATATTATACACATCTCAAAGGTTTTGTGTGAAAAACAGCTGCCAACACTGATTTACAAATTTTTTTTTGGTTTAAAGGAAAAAAATTAGTTTGCCATGTATAAAGCGTTAATTTGTTCCATAAATCAATTAATCCTTGTACTTTTTTATTCAAAACTTTTAGGAACAGCATAGCCTAGACCTGGAGCGTCTTGCCAAAGAGAATGAGGCCCTACGGACCAGACTGCACGACGTTGTACACTCGCCACTCTCGGATTCACAGAAGCAGCAGCTTCTAGATGCATCACGACTGCACAATTCAGCGCCAGCTTCCATTGCAGCTCTGCAAGAGGACAGCTGTGCTGGATCTGCTAATATGACTCAAGAAAATGCAAGGAGCACCACACCTGAATGGGATAAAAGATCTTCTAGCTCAGAGGTGTCTGTTGCCTGCTTGCAAGACAGAATCTTACAGATGGAGGAAACACATTACTCTACAAACGAGGAGTTGCAAGCCACCATACAAGAACTCAGTGACTTACAGGTAATTGTTTAACAGTTGCTCTCGTGTTATAGGTTAGAATTTATGGGATGGTTGATGGTGTATTGAGTATGTATCCATTACTCCTACAGAGTTTTGTTGATACTTGATTTAACTTATGTGTTACATGTTTGATAACTTGGCTAACTCAATTTATAAATAGTTCAGTATCTACTTGTTTTGTTAGGCTCATTATTTAAAGGCTGTAGTTAGAGATTTAGGCATTTGTCACTGGATAATAGATGGTTAAAATGTATATTTGCATTACAGGCACAGTTAACAGAACTGCAAGCAGACAATGAAAGGCTTACAGAGGAAAAAGGTGTACTGCTGGAATCTCTTTGTAGGCAAACAGAAAAGTTGGAAGACTCTCGATCACAGGTTGATACACTACACGGTCTGCTTCTAAGAGATGAGCCACCTCAAGAATCAAAGGGCTACAACACAGAAAGGGAACAAAAACTGGTGGACTTACTCAAGGTATCATTAATTGTCATTGTTTGTATTTTTTCAATCATCTAAAGTACAGCTGAAATTATTTCCAATATCGAAATTACTATTTTATAATTCCTGCATTAGATGGTAAAAAATAAATGGCAAATGGCACCATTCCCTAACATTTTAACTTGATTTTCATGACAGAGTGCACAAGAAGAGCGTGAAAGTCTTTTGCAAAAGCAAGAAGAATTGACCACCGAACTAAAGGCACTACGTTCAAGCGCAGATTCTAGCTCAGTGGAGGTCGAGCGGTTGACGAAGCGCGTTCAGCTCCTCGAATCGACGATAGATTCGGCTAACATTGAGCGCAAACTCCTTGATATTGAACTCGCAGAGTCCAAACAGGAAGGCGCAAATCGTAGTATCGAGATCAGTCGGTTGGCAACGTTACTGGATAATGCGCGCGCCAAGATCGAGGAGCTGGAGCAGTCCAGGCAGCTAGAAACTAAGAGCGAAGCTGATGAGATGCTAGATGCGGCTCGTAGAGAGAAGGATACCTTGGAGACACAGGCTGCAGCGTTACAGGAACAGCTTGCCAGGTCTCACTGTGATCACGATCGTCTGAGGGACCAGTACTCACAGCTTCAGGAGGAGTTCAAAGTTAGTAATTTAGATTCATAGGTTGAAAATTGAAGGTATTTTTATTTGAAATGACTAACAATTTTGCCAACTTAAAAAAAAAAAAAAAAAGTTCACACTCTAAAGTTTCTTGTGATATCATGTAGCATAATGAATATTTGATCCCGCGTGCAAGGTAGCCTCGGAGAAAAGTTGATTGCTCAGCACATTATGAAAATTAAAGTGATGACTGTGCAAATTCGTTTGGAGGGTTTGCATCAAACTATGTCGTTAACACTAACTTCTGGAATTGTGATGTATTATTATTTTCTTGATGCACCAAGCAGCAGATGTTATTAATAATAGAAAGTTTAGAAAGTAAACATTTTTACATAGTTAACATTAAAAAATTGTTAAGTTTCGTCGAAAATATCGCAGTTTCGTTATTCTTTTTTTTTTATCAACGTCTTAAAAGCAAACCATTCTCATAAACCACCAATTATGGCAATGCCGTAGGTTGCTCGTAACAACGCAAAATCAGCGATCGAGGATCTGGAATATCGGCTAAGCCAAATCAAGGAAGAGCGGGTCTCAGTGAATGCGGAACTTCAACTGGTTCGTGATTCGTTGGCCGAACTGCAGTCCCAGTGCCAAAGGCACCTCGAGGACAAGCGTGAGATGAAGACCGCGCTCAGTGAGCTGCAGCGCCGGGAACGCGAGGCGCAGAGTCGTCAGCACGAGCTGGAGTGCGCCCTGGCTGAAGAGCGCAAACTCAGGCAAGAAGAGAGCGCCGAGTGGCAGCAGTTTCAGTCTGATTTGCTGATGACGGTGCGCGTCGCCAATGATTTCAAAACCGAGGCTCAGAGCGAATTGGAACGCGTCGTGCTGGAGAACAAGACACAGAGAGATAAGCTGAGGGCATTGGAGGCTCAGTTAGACAAGCTCAACAATACGAGTAAGTGTTTAAATACGCACTAAGTTTTTTTTTTTTTTTTTTTTTTTTTTTTTTCAGTAGATGTAGCTCAGTAGCTCGCCAGCTGTAATGACGTTCTTTTCTTCGAAATATTGAAATTGGTTTTTTTTTTTTTTTTTTTTCATTATAACAATTTTTTTATGATCCTTGAAAAGTTTAATGGGTTCTTGGAAGCTTTGGTAGATTAGTCATTGGCAAGTTATGATTAGCGACACATTCACCTTTGTAAATTATTTTTTCAATATTTCGACAACTAAATAAACACCATCAATGTCGCACAAGAGTAATCAATGTTACTAAAATTTGAATAAATTATTGTCGCATGGCAGCTACTATTCTTTTGTAACGCTAAAATTTTTAAATTGCACATTAGGCAGTGGCGTTAAAAAACCAGGAAGCACAGCGTTAAAGCGCGGACGCACTATTGTTAAAAAGCGTATCGAGGTGAGGAAATGCTTTGCAAAACCGGAAGTAGCAAAATCAAAAAGTATCTCTAAAATTTCAAACAGCAGCCCATCAAAGACCAAAATGACTCAACAAAAATGTAATAACCAAAAGCCAGAAAATAGCACTTGGTTCGATCTTCCCGATCCAGTGAATTCAAATTTCAATACTATCGTTAACAATAAGTCAGAAGTTGATGCCAGTGTGCACAGCAATGGCTTAAATGTCCCCCCGGATAATATAGTTTTGACAAAACCACCACATTCGCCTCAACTGTCTAGAGATAGGCAAAGGCCACGGATTATTGAGTCGACTCCTAAGCGCTCGTCAGATGTACCACTAAATTTGAACAATGATACCAGTGATAACAAGAAATTTTATGACGTTAACGATGCCGTGGATAAATCCTGTAATGGAATATGTCAAACGATAAAAGAAAAATGCGCTCCAAAAATAATCGATTCCATACCTAAGGTAAATGGAGAGATGCCTAGTACACCTAATGCTATTCAAAGATCTAAATTTTACATATACGACGACGACGACAACGACAACTATGACAATAACGAAGATGAACCCAAGCGCGTAAACAATACGAACGTCATTTCTTGTGATTCTAACTCGCAAAGTAGTTTGCAAGATAAGATAACGGGTATCCAGAACGTGGACAAAGACATTTATAGCATCAGTGTGTCCAATAGTCGGTTTTTCGTGCCAAATAGTTATGTTTTCACGGACTACGGGAACTCAATGAATGATCTGAATTTCCAAGTTGACCCCGAAATGACAAAGACTTTGAGAAAAAGTTTAGAAGCAACGGCGAAGAGTACCGAAGATATTGCCAAAGAACTTGCCCTAGAAGCCGAAAGCAATGTTGTCACAGACATTGATGTACTGAAGAGGCCTTTATTCAATGAAGATACGACTGATTATGTTAAAAAAGACTACAAAATCTTGCATAACTTTGATACAAAGTTAGAGCCAAAGATGAGTCCTGCAATAATCAACTTCAGTGATAGAAACTTTGAGAACAAAGAGTCCACCACAGTTGATTCAAAAAAGCCCGTGGCCAAAGATACAGTTCTAATAGATGAAGTCGTTACATTTACGGAATCCAAAGCAGTTGAATCAAAGAAGCCTTTGAATAACGGATTTATTTCAAAGGATGATTTGTGGAGTAAAAGACCCGTGACGGAAAATTTGCAAGTGTCAAGAGCGAATTTTTTGAGGAACTCCATACACGAAATACAGCCGGCTACTGTAGCGATGAGAAGGTACTAATCAATTTATTGTTGGCTTTTTTGGATTTTGTGCGGATATTTCTGTATTTTGGAATTGATTGTGTGGCAAAAATTTTGGTTTTTTTTGTGTATATGAAAAAAAAAAAAAAAAGAAAAAAAAAAGAAAAAAAAATTCTCAATGAAATACAAAACTCAGCATTTAAAAAAATAGTAGGGACTTAATGTCACGGAAATCGGATGTCACACCACTGGCAGTTTCGAGATTTCCCTTGACAGTGACGAAACTAGTCTCAGCCATGCGTCAGAAGTTTGAGGATCTACCGACTCTCAGAATGAAAGATGAAAACTCTCAATCCAGACAAAACAATCCGTTGGTAGCGCGAAAACGCTACGCTGGAAATTTCGAGGATGTCGTCATAGCCTCAAACAACATTCCTAAGCCTTTGCCACGACGCTTGATCGGTTGTAAGTCGCACTTAATAATGACAACGGCAAAAAAGCTGCCAGAGTGGAATTCAACAAAATTTGGGGATTTTATTGAACATAACATATGTGACTTGTGTGTTGCTGCTACTACTGCTGCTGCTGCTCCTGGATCCGATCTCTCCGTCCTCTTCTGTGTTTTTATCTTCTGTCTCGGTACTTTTTGATGCCACCAGTGAATAAAAATATCCAAAAAGTACCTTTGTCATTTTTATGTGTGTGCAGGACTTTTTATCTGCTATCCAAGTGTTCGGAATTATTGAGTGGACCCCTTGTTACCAATTTAGCTTGCTGATATTTGACCTGCAAAGCTTCAAATCCTGCGTTTAAAAAAAAATAAAGGGAAATCTATATGTTTACATGGATTTTGCAATTTCCGATTTGCTTTTTGCTGTACAAATGATTTTTTTACAGATACGGACAAATTATATGAAAAAA
This sequence comes from Copidosoma floridanum, assembly GCF_036245765.1. NCBI lineage: Eukaryota > Metazoa > Arthropoda > Insecta > Hymenoptera > Encyrtidae > Copidosoma > Copidosoma floridanum. The sequence continues at coordinate 8,279,586 of NW_028321891.1, forward strand.
ATCTCTTGGGTGCTTTATTTGATGAAAATATAAATGTGTGCTTGTACAAATATAAGATTTTAGATGTTTTTTCCTCAGTAGAATGTAAATATTTGGTTTTGCTTTTTAGCTTCGATGCATTTTAAAAATGTTTTGAATGGTTGTGCCTATGATATTATTTGTTAATTAAAATATTGAAATTTTTTTAGAAGCCAAACGATTGAAGTGTATAACAAAAGATTTTGTGTTTATTAATGCCTATTCCTTGCTTTTACGCTTGATAAATAATCAATCATGAAATGCAATGATAACAGTAATCTCTCACCTTTTCAGCGACACAAAAAACTGCACCTCCAACGACGAGAATAGCAACCACGCCTACAGAAACACAGCAATCTGTCATTACGAGTGTTCAAAACGAAATGGCAGCTCGACGCAAGGCCAACATCACCCGTCAGGATTCCAGACTCTCCGTAAAGTGTCTCATCGAAAGTATCGAAAACGCAACAAAACAAGCTAAAGCTGGTTAGCGTCTTTATTCGACATTATATTAAAAATTGTAATTATTTATCTTAGTTGCAGCAAACAAAAATTGATTTTTCATTTTTCAGGTCCTGGAAGTCGTAGTAGTTCAACCTCGTCTCTTAACTCTATTGGCACCAATGACGTCATAACACTAAAAGCTCCTCTACGAGATCAGCAGATAAATCTCATTTGCACGACAAATACGACGAACAATAATAATAAAACTCAATCGACTAATGCGAAAAAAACGTTTTCTGGTAAATAAAAAAAACTTAAATTCACAATAATACACTTATTGTAATTTTAGTTTGATGACGTATCGATAATGCTTTTTCTTTTTTTAGAAACGAAAAATACCTCTTCAAACGTTATCAGTTCGAGTCAGCTGCTCGATACAACGACGCTCAACTCGAAGACGATCGACTTTGTGCGGCGTAACAGCGTAACAGATTTATCAGCCGACCGTAAGGATCCACTTTGTGGGCTGGTGAAAAATGGCGGTTCGCGACGCAACGCTTTTCTCAAATGGTGCCAGAACAAGACCGTCGGCTACCGGAACATCGATATCACGAATTTCAGCAGCTCGTGGAATGATGGCCTGGCCCTTTGCGCCATCATGCACACTTACCTGCCCGATAAGATACCCTACGATTCGCTCACGCCAAATGAAAAGAAGAGAAACTTCTCGTTGGCATTTGCCGCAGCTGAAAGTGTCGGTATACCTACTACTTTGGTAAGTTTGATTTTTACTAATATATATCATTTGATATTTATTTCAAATGTCACTTTTTACAACTTACCATTTTAGAACATTGGCGATATGTGTCAACTCGAACGACCCGACTGGCAGCAAGTAATGACCTACGTGACGAGCATCTACAAGCATTTTGAAACCTGATTTTCATGAAATTGAAATTGAAAATTCAGGTTGACAGTTGATTTTTAGCTCGCGGGGCTCATCTTTTTCAGATCGTTTTTTTTACCTTGGTCTCTTTCTTTTATTATCATTAACTAAAAAACTTGACAACGAGGAAATAAGCAACGTCGTCTAGTCAACTTTAATACCAGGAAAAAGGTAATTTCTTGCTTTTGTAAGAAACGTAGAGCAGCTTCCTCGAGAGTTCTCGATAAAAAAAAAATAAAAAGAAAGCAGTAATATTTTGAGCAGAGAATAAAAGACAATAGTAGAGACGCAGGGCTCAAAATAAACGTATAAATTTACAATCACGTCCAATAAAGAAAGTAACTGCGTGAAAACGTCCTCACGAGCCCATTATTTTTTATAATATTTTGCACTGCGCAAAACTCTTTTATTCAACGCTTTGAAGAAAACTGAGAAAATCAAGTGGGAATGTTAATTAAGGATACGATTGACACACGAATAATTCCTTATTAACATTATGAGACTGAAAATTATTTCATACAGTATATGTTTTTATATATATAAATGTTGTGAAAATTAAAAAAAGTAAACAGAAAAACAAAAAACCAATAACCACATAATGTGTGACCGGTTAATTATATTGTAAGGCAATTAAAATGTATTTAGATGATAGATTGCGAGTCATCATACATAAAAACGCTCTTTTTTATGAAATGCCGATTATTTCGATGTAAAACGCTAGCAAGTGAATCAATGTGATGGTGAATCGTGAGTTGTGATGCATGTTTCTCTCAGCATATTGTAAGTATTTTTTTTACGTGTATTTTTGTTAAGTGTTATTTCTTTTTTCGCTTCAAGTTACATATATTATATACCTAAACGCTATTATATTTGTACAGGAGAGAACAATTAGATCGTGTGAACATGAGAAAGAATGTGCACGCGTGAAGAGACGCATTTAACTTGTAAGGAATCCTAATTTATTCTTATTGATCGTGCAGTAAGGAAATAAAAATGAAGAAAAAAAATGTAAGCAAGCAACGGCTTAAGTTCTCTGTGATATAGCATTGATAGTCTCAACAGCAGAGATACACACGCGATTAATATTATTTGCATTGATTAATTATTTTTCACTCACTTGTGCGTGCGTTCGTAGCATCTCTCACTCCCCTTGCCCTTGTTGCCGGCTTCTTCGCCCTGGTGGCGTATAGGAATTTGAAATAATACTTCATGCTATTCGAAAATTAACGAAGCGTGAGTTTTTTTTAGTTTGAGTCTACATAGTAATTGATTAATTATCTGCTTATTCATTATAACGCGAAACTTGAGTTTGCGACAATTTTGAGGAGAGTGCTTGGTTTCAAAATAAAAAAAAAATATTTATCTAATTGTTACAGTTAATGTTTTGTAAAGAGTCTAAAAATTTTATAGTGATAAAACCAACATTTTCTACTTTGGAATATTAAATACAATGCAGTTCAGTAGAGTAATATTAAATTATCGAAAGTATATGAAAGCATTAGCAGACACTATAACTAATGAAATGCCAATCATGTTTTTTATTTGTTTTGAAAAGTTAATAAGGTTATTTCAATAATCGTACATTGAACCTTTTATTTTCATGTAAAAATTAAGTAGGTTTAAAAAAAAACACAAATATGTACCTTAACAAACACGTAAAATTGAATAATTGATTGTTATCATATTAATATTAACTTTATAATATCAGTTTAATCAATGTTACGATCTAAATCGTGAAAACCATAAAAAATGCATATATTCTAAGCAATTCGCTATACATAATCATTGCATATACCATTAGTACGTATTGAACTTGATTAAGCACTTAACTCAAGATTGTCAATTTTTCAATACCAAGCCATTACAATAAAAAATTATTTGTTTCCAACTCGCGAAAATTCATCGTAGTTAAAATAAAGTTTTTAATCAATACTGACGAGATCAATGCCTTGTTTTTCCTTTTGTAAATCATAAGGTGCTGTTTTTTTTATACACGCGACTGTTCACACTATTTTATGCAAACGAAATACAGATGCGGTAAAATTTTGTATAACCTGAGAAAGATTTTTGAAATCAAAGGTCGTTACTAGAATTTTTTACTATTTACGACATTATGAAAGTACTTTTCTTCTATATATTGATCATGTTGACATTTATAAGAAGGCGAGAGAGTAACGCTAAGAGATGCGCTTTTCATATATATCTTGTATTTTCGTATGAATATTCTACTGAGATCTATATGTAGGAATTGTGACTTTAAAAAAATGAATTGAAACTTGTAATACAATTAATTGTGTATAAATCTTTATTTTTTGTTTACCATTTCATTAATATAGAGTCCTTTCCTTTCTATATACAGTTCCTTCTTATACATATAAATTTCTCTCATGTAAGTTTCAAAAATCAATTACTTGTTACATCATTGCATGATTTTTTTATTCTTACCATTAGCGTCACTTAGTTAAGCAAATATCTTTTTACAGTAACTTATAAAAATACCACAAAATAAGTAATTTTTTTTTTATTTACATAACTCACAAAGAAAGTTCATAAGTTTGGTTTAATTTTAAAACAAACTTACTTGTCTTTTCAGAATTATAATTTAAAGTACGTCTTGTGTAAATAAAATGTGCTTACTAGTTCACATGATACGAATTTTTTAAACTGATTAAAATTAAAGTATGAATGATAAAATAACTTTCTTTTGCAATTAATTTAATAATTCCTGAAGTACTGAGTAAAAATTAAATAAAACTTTGAGACGGATGTTTTTCGTTTTTTGTTACCAAATTCCACGAAATCACGAGTCCGCGGTATCCATTTTGTCCTGATCCTTTTCTCCCGAGTAATATTCGTTTGCTGGTTCGACAATTTTATCGAGGTCCTGCGTGTTTGTCCTAGAATCAGGATCAGGCTCTGGTTGTCTCTCATCTACAGGTAGCAGCAAATCACAGGGCACATCCTGCATCTGAACGCTGGGCGAGTGTTGCAGCATCTTTAGATTATCATAGACATGTCGCGTTATAGCCTCAAGATACTGCTTGCTGTTGGCATTGTCCTGTCTCGTAACGACTTCCGGGTGTAGCACAAAGTCTGGTCCAAAGTACTCGATGTACTCGGTAAGGGGAAGTTCATTACTGATTTGTTCATCCACGAGCAACGAGGTCTCGTATGTCCAACATCGCGCAACGTTACGTAGTGTGTAGCCGCCACCTCCAACGGTCAGTAACGGCACGTTGAGATCCCGAACGAAACGCACACACTCGCCATGACCTTTGGTGCTGAGGCTGAAGCAGCCCAGCCGGTCGTTGGCTAAGGAATCTGCACCGCACTGTAGCACTATAGCTGTGGGTCGAAAGAACTCTATGACATGGTTAATCACGGGCTTAAATACTTGGATGTAGGAGGCATCATCGATGCCTTCTTTTAGAGGTACGTTCACCGAGTAGTAGCGTCCACTCTCGGCTCCGATCTCATACATATCGCCAGTGCCTGGAAAAAAATAGTTGCCGTATTTGTGGAAAGACACAGTCATCACCCGATCCGTAAGGTAAAAAGCCTCTTGGACGCCGTCCCCGTGGTGTACGTCGATATCGATGTAAAGGACACGAGCATGGTACTTCAGTAGCTCGAGAATGGCAATCACTATGTCATTGATGTAACAAAAACCCGAAGCCTCAAATTTTTTTGCGTGATGCAGTCCTCCGCTCCAATTAATGGCTATATCACAACTCTTTGTGTTCAATTTGGTGGCACCTGCAGAGTAAGAAAAAAAAGAGATTTCAATCATTAATTGTTCGAATAAAGATATTGTTGCTATCTCTGAATGTTTTTTCAATCAAAGTATCAGAGATCAGACCAAGAACCGTGTAAAACTATAGCTGTACAAGAAAAATTATTGCACCTTCTAAGGATGCTCCTGTGTACATGGAGCAAAAGTCGAAAAGACCTTCAAAAACTGGACAGTCATCACCCACGTTGAAATTGGAGAGAAATTTTGTATAATTTTGTAGATTTTGCGGCGTGACCCTTTGCAAAAAGTCTACATAGTCCTCGGAATGAAAACGACACATATCGTGCGTGCTGGCCCTGTAAGGTCTGTAAATCTGCATTTTTTTGTGTAGATCGTATTCAAGCACGAGACTGTGAATGACTGAAAGTCTGTGAGGCTTCATAGGGTGTCCAGGGCCATAGTGGAAATTGCCCACATCTGGATTATAAAAGTAAGATACTCTCTTGTTGGAACTCATTCTGACAAAATTTATTTCTCTAAAAAAATAATAAACAAGTACTTTATGGATGCTTCTTTATCAAAAAAAGTCTTTAAACAAGCAATGGAAATGTATTTCCTCATTACAGGTAACTAGAAAAACAATCGGTGATCAAATTACCTGTATAACAATCAATCATTCCATGGAGACTGATAGGTATACAAAATTTTTGTCAATTATGAAGTCCAGAGTTCTTATAAAATTTGCGATTAAAGGAACTTCCCAATCATTAAGTGGGAAAACTTGTGAAAAACTTAGGTACGTAGCCACATCGTTATGCACTGCTTAAGGTATTAAGAATATGTTTACAAAAAACAAATTAATACCATTTTTGCAATTAATTAAATCAAATGTTTACTACAGGTTAGGATAGCCAAATTAGGCTCTCAGTGACTGTTGAGAGTATTGAGACTGTCGGCAAAGCACTAGACACTAGACTATGGGTGTATTCCGCAAATGCTGCCAGCAGTTAAGTTACGTAGGTCGTGGTAACGCCGCATGGTCGGGTGGCGCTAGCGTCAACCTGTACTAACTGTCGGTGGGTTCCGCATGTCAACAAACTCCGAACTCCGAAATATCAGATGGCATGGGAGCGAAAACAGTAAAAAATATCGAAGTTTGTGAAAATCTAAAATTATCAAAAGTATAAATATATAGAAGGTCAATTTTTAGGTAAAAGATAGATTGTAAGCTTGCCGCAAACAGCACAAACGATGTTAACTTTTTGTTTAATATCCATACGCATAGCGCTTTTTGGCGGAGAATTAATTTTATTAAATTACTGAGAGTTTAAAGGCAAAGGCACTTTTTAGTTTGGAATCAGCCACGCTAGATGGCGCTGTTTGTAAAATAAACATAAATAATTTAATACCATTAAATTATTTAATTAATAGTAGTATTGTAGTATACTGGCAAATGTAAAAAATACAAGGCCTTCAAACTAAATTAAAATCAAGATTAAGATTAAGAATAATTTAATAAATTAATGAACTTTTTTTTATATTACAGATATATTACATAGTACTATTCACATCAAAATATGAATACTTACATTACTTAACGATAAAATAAAATAGCCAACGACAAATTTACGTCATGCTTATTAGCAAGGAGCAACTGTAATAATTCTTTTTTTATCAACAAGCAGACACTGTAAGATAAAGTTTCAGCCCTAGTTGATAAAAAGTAATAGTTTTTTGGTTTAAATGTATGTATACCAAAGAATGTTACTTTTTTTTTAGTCAGAGCAATCGTTTAAAAAAAATTTTTATTGACAATCGATTGTCAACGAATTACAAGAGACACCTTTGTCCATTTAATAAAGTAAAAATGTATTGAATAAAACAATGTGTATGTACATTCATGGACCTCAATAAGCCCCAGTACATAATATATAGGTACCTACTAAAAGAGCAAAAGGAAATTATATACACCCAGTTATATATTATCAAGGTTTCTTGAAAAAAGGTGTTTACTGGCCTACTGGGTATGTTGGACATGTTGGTATATTGTAATATTGTACAAAATTTAAACCTGCCGCTATCTGATGGCTAAAAAAGGTAAAAGGGGGAAGTGGCATTCGCGGCAAAGTTTGGATTTATCATCTACCCAAAAATCGACTATTGAGCGCATGGACCCCCTTACAAAAAAAAACATATTGGCTGTCACCACGCCAAACATTTTTTTACGATAGTTAATGTTCGGCTCGGAACCCGAGTGTCGATACATTTTTTTTGCCGAATAATCGCCAGTATTTGGTAAAAAAAAAGTTGATTTTTCCTTTACTAAATATCTATTACTTTGTAATAAATAACTAAACATTTTTTAATTTAGTCAGATTCTTTATTTTGTTGTTTTTATTTCATAATGTACAATTGTGTACGAATTCGTGTACAAGGTATACTTGTCCATAGTCACTAATAATCAATTTGTGAATCGTACATTTATAAATTCAACGATTTCAGTGATTAGTACTTTGAGACGTTGCAGATGACATATAAGGTATGGGACACCGAAGAACAGGCAAATTATTGTTAACAGTGTGTAACCACAAATTAGCACAACTCGCATGATAACTGTTATTGTTCCATATGATTTGTTCATTAGATATTAAAGTCAAACACAGTGCACAAGTAATACCATCTTTTGGACAAAGAGGCCATGATGGTAACTCAGTAATAATCTATATGAAAAAACATGCAGGATTGGATTATATTTTTTTTTGTAAACTTCTAAAATTATTTTTCATACGTTTTAATAAATATTTTTGATCTACCTACCGGAATGTCGGTATAAAATGGTTCCATTTCAGACCATATTCTATCAATATCCATCAACAAATCATCAAAACCCATTATGTTAATATCTATTTCTTTGTGAGAAAAGTTAACTCTTCTGCAAACAGCTGCCACCTCTGCTAAATCTACAAATACAGTATTTTATTCGCATTTGCATTGAGTAGTTGAATATTTAAGTTCATGATTTTTTTTTATACTATAGCTTACTGCAGAGAAAATTGTAGCCTTGCGCTGATGACAATACTTCCTTTAAAATAATCTCAGAAGTAATGTTATTAAACACATTAGTAGTAACTTGCAATAATAAAAGACAACTTTCCATGTACTGCTTCCATTCCCAATAAATTATCTAAAAAATAAGAAAAGGCAATTTTTCATATGATTATTCAACTTTATGTAAGGGAAAGTTGTAAATATCCTACTTGATGCATATTTTCAATGTGTTGTTCATCTTCTTGCACAGAAGGTGTAAATGACTTCAGATTCAAGCTTAAAACAGATCCTGATCGAGTTAAAATTTCAGATGCAAGAGGATTACATTCTCCACTATCTACTGAAACAATATTTGTTGGTTGAACATTGTCTATACAAAAAAAAAAAAAAAAAAAAAAAACACGAAAATTTTTTTTTATCTGTTTTAGTAAATTAAATTTTTGAATCCTAATTAATCAAAAATTTTCGTTTATAATCAAACCCAAGGTATTTTTATTTATTTTACCTCTGTTAAAATTATTAGTGCTTTTTTCTATCGTTTGTTGATCCACAGGCACATCTTCACACACAAGAGCATCAAAGGCATCTGAAATTTCTTGAACCAAGGAAGGACTAGACTTTCTATTAGTTCCTATTGTACTATTTGTATTAAAATCGAATTCACTTAATAAATCTACTGAGATTTGACCATGATTTGGGCTTGCAGAAATAAATTGCTCTGCAGATATAAATTCTCCAAAATCATCCAGAACTGGGAATGTACTTGATGATTCTGTAGGTTCTAAAGGATTTATGACAGATGGCTTATCATCTAAGGCTCTCAATGCACTGTATTTATCCTCTGTAGGTTGCAGGTTCATCAAGTCTTGCTGTATATCTTTTGAATTTTTAGCAGATTCAACAGTTTTTGCATGAGCTAATCCTGGCATAGTAAGACCAACTTTGTTAAAAACTGTCTTTTCAGAGTTGTGCAAATCTTTTGTAATAGGTTTGATTACTTCAACACTATTGCTATGCCTTATGATGGTATCCTTTAAAATGATTGTGTTGGACTGACTCTTCTGCAAGCACTTTGGGAACAGCTCTGACAATTGTTCATTGAACTGGTTCTCTCTGTTATGCATCATCACAGGATTAACAGAAGTTAATAAGCCACGAATTTCACCAGTTGTACTGCTGTTGTTTTTATTAGCAGAGGTTTTCTTCATTTTATCGTAGGACTTCTTAATACCAAGATTATGATTAGCCAGACGACTACCAATAGCAGAGCCTTGCCTTGAATCCCACAAGTTTGGAATCATAGGCACATTACTTTGTACCGGGGCACTTTGAAAGTCTGAATATTCATCATTATCTACAGTGTAAGACGAAATCACTTGACTCTTGATGTCTGTTAACTGAGCATTCACATTATGCCAACTGGACTCCATGCAGGAAGCTGCTGCTGCAGTTGACTGGGTAATGTCGGCGATGTCGTTGGACAAAGATTTTATTTCTTTCAAGTCAGATAAGTGGCTATGATTTCGGGACTGCAAACCATCCAGCTTTGTGGTAGTGGTGGTTGTGGGTTTACCCAGATGTGTGTGTTTCCTGCTCACTATAGATGAAGAATTACAGCTAGCTTTCGATGACTCGACAGGCAATAAGGTAAGGCTGTTGTTGAGTTCGGTCTTAATTTCATCATTGCCAAGGAGAGCCAGGTTGAGGTTTGGGGTTGGCGGCGTGCGAATGTACGTGAGGACCTCAAGACTGTTGAATGGGTAGGAGGCCTGGGCAAGCGCGACGAGAGCAAGGACGATGTAGAGCTCTTGCTCCGTCAGCTGGCCCGCGTACTTCTGATTTGCCAGGCTCCAGATGTAGCCGAGAACTTCGGTGGGCAGTTGGCTTGTCAGTAGTAGCGGAAATATTTTGTTAGTGTCAACGAGTACCTCGACATTCGGCCTGCTAGGGTGCTTCTCTTGTACTGCCTCCCAGATCCCTTTGTACAAAGGTGAGAGCACGTTAGAGTTTGGCCAGAGCCAACCAGGCAGCTTCAACATCTTTTCAGCTGCTGCTGCCACTGTGTGGGCTGTGTTGCTGCTCATTGTTTACATATACAAAGTGCAGCTGCAGCTAAAGCAGCGGCTCCTTTAATTACGTCATCTAAGCAGATGCACGGAATTGGCTTGCTCTGTATATCATTTTTACACTGTTCAACAGAATATTTATTGATTATGAGCAGCAGTGAAAAACCAAAATGAAGACGGATTAAAAGACGTAAATGACATCTCCAAATATGTCTCATGATAACGTCACCAAAGCCGTAGTTAACGACGTAGCTGTTGATGTCTTTGGTTGATTGTTATTTTCACTAACTATTCTTTGACAATATGAATTAGCCCTAATACATGCTACCATCTGGATGGTGACGCCAAAACAGAAGGGCTCAAAAAGGAAAAAAAAAAAATTATTTTCATTATCATCGAAATATATTTGAACTCCCTGTTTTGAGGGTGCCATCCATATGGTATAGTAACAAATCTAGTTCTATGTATAAACATTGTCAAACAACACTTTGTAAAAATAACAACTTACCAGAGACATCGACAGCTACGTCTTTGGAGACGTCATTTGAGTCGTCTTTACTTATAAGACCCTGTCGTAGGGGCATCACGAGACAATTGACCACCTGTAGTCCAGCATTTAACGAGGAAGCCTATCGTAGTCCCTTGCGCTCCAGATGATCCTTCTTTCTTTGGCTGGTGCTCTAATAACTCCAGCCCAGACGAGCTCAAGTTCCATGTTAGTCTTGCTACTCATTAAAACATATAAATAACTGGCACATGTATAATATGTGCAATGGTATTAGGGTTACATTATTACAGAGAGATCAGATTATTATGGGTAGTCAGTTAGTCACTTGCGGTCGGGTAGCGTGATGAGGGTGTACTCATGAATTCCATATAAAAGATGACACACTTTTGGCACTATACCATGTATATACAGATATATATATATATATATATATATATATATATACTTAAAAAATTGGACCAACTAAACGACCGAAAAAAAACACGTACCATGAACGTACCTACCCAAAAAAATTTGACCGTAAGCCGTATAAGTACACCCCTAAAGTATACTATACCCCTTACGGGGGGGTGTGTGTTAAGTGTTAAGTGCGCAGAAGAGTGCTGCGGGCAGGGCTGCCGCATCAGTTTGCCAGAGTATTTGTAGTCCCCCCTTGAAAATGCCTGAAAAATGCACGCTGCGGCTGCACTGTCTAAAACCGCGCGGGATTCAAACGGTTCCTCTAAACCACCCACTTTGGTAGCACGGATATTGATAATTTATTCATTTAATGCGATGGCGAAATTAATTGTATAAGGGAGTAAGTAGGCCTGGAACGCAACTCTACTATGGCTTCTACCAGACAAAGAGAGAGCTGGAGGGGTATTCCGGAACTAGTTTGCTGGCAACATAGGCAGACATCGTGAAAAAAAGTTATAGAATACCACACCCCTTGTAATGGGAAAATTTGTAATATGCTATAATAATACTGCAGTAGTATAGTGATGAGTAAGTTTATGAGTCCTAGTCAACTGTATCAACTGAAGAAGAAGAATTCTTGGTTCAGAGTTCGCCGGAGGGTGGTTGGTTATATACGGAGGTGCTTGAACTGCTTGGGGTTTTTTTTAACAGACTTAACAGACCTATCAGATCTGAGTCCAATACACGTATCGGACAACCAGTATTTTTAAACGACGCTCAAAGATCACGTTATAGACATACTTTTGAACTGATGCTGGGTCGGGGGACGGGGAGTGCGGACGGTTATATATGGGTTAGACTATATATATGTAAACATATATATAAATTTGGCAGTTATGGCAGACGGCACTGCATAGGCTGTTGCTCCGAAAATCTCACTGCATTTTTGTTCATCGAAGAGATAAACAAACGCTAACGTAAGTTTACCGGCTTGGTTGTTATATTATTTATACTTTGCATTATCACTTCTATCATAATTTCAATGTATATCCTTGTGCAGGTTTTTTATAAGATTGACTTCTCGAATTTGCATGCATAATTTTCACTTAAATTAATTACCCTTCACAGTATATTAAAATTATATATTTACAGTGTATCAATTAAAATAGTCTTCAAGCTTTAGTATGGCCTATAATAATTGTCATACATTCTTATTTACTACATTAAATTGCGTGGCTCTCATTCATGAGTACAAGTAGGTACTTTAACTTGATTACAGTTGATTTACTGGAAGTATATAGTACTTATACATCTCTCTCTACTCGGTGTCCTCATTGACTCCGAGTGGGAACACATCCTGTTGCGGATGCTGCCATGCATGCACTGTGTCCTCTCTTTAACATTGTTCTAGTATACAACATTATATTCGTGTAGTTCGTCGAAATTATAAATTATAAATTAGTAGCTGCCGGAACTTCAAAGGTGTAGATAAGCTGAAGGCGCCGGGTACTTATATATTGGTTCGTTTTGTGATTATTTAAGTGCCTGCTTAGCGTTTGCCCTGAAATTAGGGTTAATTGGGCGCTTTACTTATGTGCGGCCCTGTCGCCTCTTCCTGGATCTTTTGTAACTTTAAGGCGCTGCGAGATTAATTAGACATGTTTCGTTCATTAGTGTGGCTGCATCTGGTTGAGTCGTATTTAATGCTTGCTGTTGTGTTTTAGTTCAAAACGTTCGTCTTACCTTATTAATGATACGGGGATAATTGCTATCTTGTCGTTGATAAATAATTCAAGCGTATAAATAAATAAATAAACAATTCTTACATTGAGAAAAATGTTATGAGTGTATAAGAGTAGTGTATGGCCATTGTGATTTAGGTCTTCACCCCCGCCCCCCTTAACAGCTGGAAATGAGATAAAATATGTGGGGCTATTAATTTTTGCAAGTGTACGTTTAAATAAACTAGTGTGTAATATTTTCTTGTATTTGCTCGACTTGGAACATATCTATTTACTCTCTGAAAACAAATAGCACACCGAATTCCTCTCATTCTCATCTCAAATACAAACTGCTGCTTTGTGTCTGAGATAAATATAGAATATAATCATAGAAGACACAGTGTGACAGAATAATTTAACTTATTTAACGATGTGGCTGATGTGCGTCGTGAATTTTTGAATTTTGTTCATTTTGTTTCAGTTTTAGAAACAAGATAGACAACATGCCACCAGATTCAAGAAGTGTGTCTTTCATCTTCCATCGTGATGCAGTCAATGCACGGAGTACTCCAGATGAGAGTAAAATTCAAAAGAATTTCAGGAGAAGGCTGCAAGACAAATTTGACAAAGAGAAAGTTGATGGCTTAAAAGATAGATCAGACAAGGACACTTCTGACAAGCTGTGGCACAATCTCAGTCTTGGTCAGGTTTCCACGGATTCGAAAAAGGCTTTTAGAAGTGGAGCAGATAAAATATCCAAGACTATCTCGTCTGTCAGGACAACTCTGGGTTCTATATCACAAGTTTGTACTTTTGATTTACTATTTTTCATTAATTATTTAATCAATTACTCATGTTTAAAATAATTGATAATTTTTTTTATTACCATTACCGTAAGAAATACCATGGCAGAATTATGTAATTAAATTTTATGATGCACTTGTCCCTTCCTTTAAACCACATATACTTACGTCTAGTTACCCTCATATCCTGTAACCATATTCATACGTATTCGCATTAAATTGAGCAGCAATAGTAGTAAGTACTACACGTTTTGTCCTAATTATAGAAATTCAAAAGTTCGACTCGCCGACGCCAGCGGCTCGAGGAACAGCAGTCGCCCACAAGTAGCGCGTGCAAATCGCAAACGCCACAATCGCGCTCGCGCAATCTCTTGGGCCGCACGCCGACAAAGCTTTACAGTCCGTTCGGAATCGAGTCACCGAGAAACGCTTGGGGCAAGGAAAACGACCGTTTTGGGGTTGCCAGCACGCCTACCAACGCCTTCAGAGAATCACCCGAAATCGGAAATTGTACGAGCACCAACGCTGGCAGGCGCCATCGGTTTTTCCGCCTTTCCAAGGTGAATGGGTTCTGCGCCTTAAGATAAACGAGAGTTCTGATCTTTGCATTTTTTTTTCTCCAAGGTTGCGGCAAAATAGTTTAATCAGAATTTATTTTCTTTTCTCGAAGAGCAACGATCAAATGTGTGGTGCGGTAATTATTGTGACGTTTGTCAATAATTGCGCGTCCGCTTTGATCGAGCGTCTGTTGTAGCATTGTACACAAATCATTAATTTTTCGTTTTTTTAGCAACGAATTTTTTCAAACAATGAACGACAGCTGAATTAACTTTTTTTTTTTTTTTTACTATTTATTTCCGTAATTTTTATGTTTTGATAGGACTATTTATAATATTTATTCCACTTGTACATGTATTTTTAAGTTGTGTCGTTCTATATGATTTTTAGTATATTTACTTACAGTAGGTTGATAAATCAGTATTTGAGAAAACGAACTTAAATAAAAATTACAAAATTCATTGAATCTAACATATCAGTGATATGAATTCCATTGAATTTAGAAAAAAGTAACAACGAATTTAGAAGTCGGAGATTTAAATTTAAGCTTTGTTAACCCATAGTCTGCCTTTTTGTTATGAGCTGATTTAAATACATTTATTAGTACATAAAAAAAAAATTGCTAATTAAGAAGCGGATCGAACAATCGAGCTATTTTAATAAAAAATGTACTCGTACACGCAGGTGTTTTAGCTAGAGAATCAGAAATTCAGATTGCTGTAGCTTGTGTAAAAAATTGTCTCCAAACTCACCCTTTTCTACTTTTATATTTTTATAAGGTATAGCATGATTCTTTATGTATGTATTGGCCCTAGGTACTCTAAATAAAGTACTGTATTGATAAGCTGATCGGCTCGTAAATTTTACTATACTCGTACACTATTTATATTTTCTTTCAAAACTCTTTTACCATTCCCCCAGGTACTCTACAACCTTATTCAACACCAGCGTTATTTTTTAAGCGGACAATATTGCATGGATGAAAAATAATTAGTCACGTTTCAACGCTTTATTCTCAAGAATTTCCGCCCTAGCTTTTAGGTTGCCCGTAAAAATCAGTATTGATTAATTTTTTTACTTTTAATTTTCCGTACAAGATAAAAAAAAAATTTTTCGGTTCACTTTTGCTATGCCCATTTTGGCGTTCGTCCATGAATTGAACGCGAAACAAAAGATAAGCGCGGCTAACTTAATAGCCGTTTGTTTACTAATCGTTTTTCATTAGCAAAAAGAAAAAATACTCAAGGCGCTTTCTTCCTGCGAGGAAAAAAATACGTCAATTGCGATTTCTTGTCACCACTAATTGGTGATATTTCGACGGAGCCACAAGATTTTTTGAGCGTGATGTTTTCCGGCTGGGAATGCACTTGCAGGTAAATAAATTTTCATGGTACTTGATAGTTGATTTTGATAATATAAATATTGGTGTGCAGATTTGTCAACCGTTTGATTTGATTTGATTTTGCCTATCGAATACTTGCTATATTATTAGAAATCATAGTGTTTGACACTTATTTACTTGTTTAAACATTTAAATACACGCCTCAGCACCATAAGAAACATAAGCTCGTGAATGTCATTTAACAATGCATTTATATTTAAAAAAATGCCACTTTTCCGTCTATAGAGATATTTCCAAGTTATTTTTCTTACATAAATAAATGAATAAATATAAAACTTATGGTGTCCTCACACATGTAAATGATGCCCGAATAAACTGGAAAATCCGTTTCGTTACAGGAATAAATATTCAAAGTACTCGAATGAGTTTCTGAATTAGATACGCTAATGTAATTACTCCTAATAAATCTTAATGAAATTAAAATTTTTTCGTCCCTAATGAAATTACCATCGAAAATAGATATCCTCTCGCGTACGTGTGAGCCAAAAAATATCCCATATAGTTTTACATATATGGTACGGGCTTATAAAGTGCACTCTCGTACTAAATATAATTTACTTGTATGAAATTATACCCATATTCTCGCGTCAAGCCATTTACTTGAATTACGTAGCTATCATAGGCCAGTAATTATTGCAAAATTTTGTATACTATATTCGATTTCTCGCAATAACATTAAAGAGGAGGCTAAAATAAAATGAAATCAAAGAGGTACATGCGCTAAGGAATGCATGTACGTGCTCTGGTGTTATCGCGTTTTCACAAAAATTTTAATACATTTATTTCCGTTAAATATGGAAAAAAATTTAGGTACGCTGATTTTGTCCAACAGCAGATGAAAAAATCGAACGGAAAAGATTCTGGCAAAAATAATAATTACAAAAATATCAGTGTCAACGCCATATTGTAATACTAACTACAAATGTCTCTTTCGCACAATACGATTATCAGAATAAAAGGTTTTTTGTCTTCATCTCTATTCTTTTTCATTGAACTTTTTCGTCTACAAGTGCAAAGATAGTAAAACGGTTTTATACGTTACTTTTTTTCTTTTATTGTCTTTTTACTTTAATGTTGCGTGACTTAATACATAGTAATCATATTATACTAAAAACCCTCAACAAATAAGATTCTCATGAAATCATAATATATATAAACAAGAACAGCAGTAATTATATTTACATGTATAACTCGGTTTTTATAACTCTTTTAATTGTGACCAGAGTAGAAAACAAAAAATGACAAAATATCTATAATAATTATACAAATGTATACAATAAACATCAAAGTACCTAATTATTTTTACGTACATGCATGTACATTCAGTATTTCATGATCACATACTTATCGTAATACGTGCACATAAAAATATACTTTAAACTGTACAAAAAGATATTATTCCAACTAAAGTTTTGCCGTATAAAAAACAGCGTAAATAAGTTGTCAAAGTATATATGTACTAGGTAGAAACATAAAAAAAATCGAATCGATTGCTCGCTCCCTAAAATTACAACAAACATCCAGTTATCCCCCTTCGCTAAAATAACGATTTTCAATTTTTCACTTTCCCGTAGGGCACGCACCCTTGTACCAAAAGTCCCACGTCCCATCACCAATCACCACCCGTCACCCTACCAACACAAAAATAAACCCTCCAAGTAATTGCATCGGGAATTTCCCGATTGGGAAAACGTCCGTTGCACACACACGACGTATTTCCCTCCTCGGAAAAGCTAAAAGCTCTCCGGACACCGCGTGTTTTTTTTTTTTTCTTTCTCTCTCCCTCTCCTACTTTCGTAGTGCCCACAAGTGCCGCAGAGCGCTGCAGTCGGGCAGTGCACTGCGTGCATACGTGGTTTCCGTCCTCAGTCGGTGTTGTAGTCATCGACAGCACCGGACCCCGGACCTGACCGGACAATACACGACGGAATCGAGCAGTATACAGTTTGTGTCCTGTGTGTGATCTTCGCGTCAGTCTCTCCATTATTATTTGCTCTCGTTCGTATACGATTTCTCGTCATCGTCGCCGCCACCATCGCCACCATCATCTAGTACGTGCTATTTGTTTCAATCGAAATCAATAATTTGCATTTGCGCTCGATCATTCATTGTTTGTGACACGATTTTTGCGATAATGAAACAGTGCGCGAGTGCGGTGCAGTATATATAACCAGCAGAGCAGCAGCATTACCTACACCTATACACCCGTACCCAGTGCACGCGCGCGCGCCTGCCTCCATTTTTCCCTAATCTTACCTTTTTTTCTCTCTCTCCCTCTCTCCCCGATTTCTTTTTCGAGCGGCTGTTCTTCGTCCTCTTTTTTTCTGCTCACCAAATGTTTATTGCCACACCTTTTTTTTTTTCTCTCTCATCGAAGTCTATAGGTGTACACGCCATAGGTACTTGGGGCAATAATTCACGAGAATCTCGTTGTAGGAGCGACCCGGCGTTTTCGTCGTCCGCGCGTTTGGTCTCGACACCCCGACATTTGCAGTCACGCTGTCACACAATTTGTTGCTCTACTTATACGTGTGTACTTATGTATACATCAAATACCCACTTCATTTATACCTATGTACATACACAAGTGCACATGCATGCACTGCAGACATTCCTGTGGCTTATATAACTTATTCGGTTTGTGGAGTAAATAAGTAAAAGAAAAACTTGATCGAGGGCTGCTGTGTGCATATATATGTTATAATTTTTAATGTGCTCTGCTCGTGTGGCGCTTAGGAGCAGAGGGGGAGGGGCGGTGGAACTAAAAGTTGCGTGAACGTATATATACACACGCACACACACATGACTAGATGTATGTATCACACTGCGTGTCCTGCAGATGAATGCGTATTAAGTAAATGTTTAATAAATTATCTGCAGTGTAACTTCTATAGAACGCGTGGTTGATTTTGTGTATCGATAGGAATATCTGGATGGTGACCGCACACAACACCACCCGAGATGACGTATTCGGCTAGCTATATAGTTTTCCTCCTGCTCTTCTGCATACTAAATCGTCTATGCGTGTTCACACGAATATTCACTCTATATACCTTCCTGCAGGCGAGACGCAAGTTTTCATATTTTTATTTGTCGCCACTTTAGGGTGACTGATAAGTATACGAGGGGGTCGTGCTCTGAAATTTTGACAGTATTTACTTATTAGTAGTGATGCATTCTATGATGCAGATTCACGTTTGATAGCCAATATTTACTTATGACTTTTTATTTCTCTCGGAGAAGTATATATAAATGTAGTTTAAAATACGTTACTTGTTTGAGAAAACTCGTTAAAATATTCATATTTGTAATTTAACATTATTTTTTTTGCATTCTTGCATTTTTTTATTTTTATTGTGAATCGTCCAAGAAGTACGTTATTTAATTTTAACTGATTTTCCGAAGCGCGTTTGGATTATTTTAAGATTCACTTGTAGTACTTGTAATTGCTGCAAATAAATCAAAGGTCTTAAATCAATGTGATACCTTTCTAATTTAAGATAAACCGTTTATAGACACACTAGCCTATTAATCAATCTGGTTAGAACAATGCTGCTTCTAATGGCTGTTCGAGAAATAAGTATGTGTACATCGTAGAGTGCAGCTCCGAAAATTTTGTAATTTATTGATTTTTTTTTTTTTTTTTTTTTTTTACTCATGTACCGCGGAATTTTATAAAAACTAATGAAAATAAAAATTTCTATTTGGAATTTCCGCGGACGATGCAAGTGTGAAGAGAGTAGCTTTTGGATCATCCTCCCCCATAAATTTTTAATTCATTAAACAGACGAGCACGTCATTCTAAAAAGAGCAGGGGGAAGATAAGAAAAGAAGAGATCTTAACATCTTCCTGCTTCCCTCTCTTGGTTCATCTCTTTCGACAAAAGCAGCCACCCCTCGCTTGAGGGTGTATAAAAACTAAAGAACAGAATGGGGTTGCTGCATTGGCTTCTCTCTGACGCGCTCGTGAGCTTCTGTTAGGGCTGAATATGTGTGCGCAGTATATACTTACAACATACGCCAGCTTACCTGAGGCAACCAAGTTTTTAAAAAATGTCAATGGTCGCGACTGACGTTTTTTTTTTTACACACTTCCATTGAATTTCTTTTGTTTGCGTGACTTCGTCGACCCCTCGCTTGTTTTGGATCATATTTCACAGAATTTTATAAATAGTTAAACAATATTTTGTCCAGTTTTCATTTTTATTTATGAATTTTTTTCTTTCTTTTCTCTGAATCCGTAGGTTGACGCTGCTGTGTTAGGGTTCGAGACTGTCACTCGTTGATAAACGAGCTACTGCGCTTTATTTTCTCCTGTTCCGCGTGGCTAACCTAATTTTTTGTAACTCGTACAGGTATTTTTTTTATTTTTTATACATTTTTTTCTTTAAACCATTTGTTTACCCATATAAATAATTACTTTTGTATTTGTAATGTACTCCTCAATTGATTTACATGAACAAGTGCTTTTGACATTAAAAAAAAATCATATTCATGAAATGAAAAGTTACTTGTTTTAACAGCCTTTAGAGGCTTAGTATATAATTATGTGGTCCATCAAGCATGTTTGCACTTTTTTTGCTTATTTTCATCATTAAAATGAACCTCTAGCTTTGATAGGTTCCTTCATAGTGTTAGATTAAGTTTTAAATGCAAATAGTTGAATTTTCTGTCTCAAACTTTATAAGTTTTTCATCTAGTTGAAGATATCATCATCAACTATTTATCTTTCAACTAATTGCATAAAATTAGTTTAATTTTGAATTTTAATGTTGGTATACAAAACTTTTGCTTTAGCCCTAAAAAAATATAGTAAAATTTATTCAAAACTGTAGTAAAAGAAACAATGAAATAATTGATTTGTGCAAATACTTTACATATCAACGTTAAACTTTATATAACATGCAAACATTCTTACCCAAGCTTGGTCCTTATGCACTTTTGTTTGTTTGTTTCTGATAAACAGGTCTGACAACGTGTATTTTAACTATCACATTTGTTTTATATTTTATTTTTTTTAATAATTCTTTTATTAAATCAACAAAGATCGAAAGAAAAAAAACCAGCTGCCTGGATAATAGCCATGGCAGTACCCGTGAGAGTAATGCATTTGTTTATATTTTTTGTATTTGCCGACCATACGGATTATTGTCGATGGAAACAGTGGAAGTCCGCATATTCACCAGACACCGTCGGTGAATCTCAAAGAGAGCGACGTTACAACGACATTGTGTATTCAATTAAACCAAGAACCAAGTATCCAACAAGATAACAAGATGAATGACCAACAACAGCAATTACCTAAATGCGATAGCATTGATCAAACAAATCTGATAATTAACTATTTGCCACAGAGCATGACTGAGAAGGAGCTTTACAGTATGTTTGTAACCATTGGTGCAGTCGAATCTTGTCGAATAATGAAAGATTACAAAGTAAGTTTCTTTATTTTTAAAAGTTTTTTAAAATTGTTTTCTTGCATCGTCATGTTATGTTCTTTGAATTTATAGTATTATTTTGCATAAAAATAATCTTTGGTGATTTTTTTCTTTAGACTGGATACAGTTATGGTTTTGGATTTGTAAATTATGCAAAAGCTGAACATGCAGCCGCTGCTATCAGTACGTTGAATGGCCTCCAGGTCCAAAATAAAAGACTCAAAGTCTCTTTTGCTCGACCATCTGGAGAGGAGATTAAAGAAACTAATCTCTATGTCACAAACTTACCAAGGCAAGTTAAATTCATAAAGTTTGAAACTATCGTAGAACAAATTGTGTTTGCATGAGAGTAATGCTAATAATTATTATCCACAGGAACATCACAGAAAAACAGATTGAAGATATGTTCAGTCAGTTTGGTCAAATCGTCCAGAAAAACATACTCAAAGACAAGTTTACGGGATTACCACGAGGAGTCGCCTTTGTGAGGTAAACTAATTCTCTTTTCTCTTCTCCATTCCTTTTCTTTCCAACTCGAGTTAGTAAATTACAAGCGGTCGTTCGATCCAACGGAATTTCTCGGATTTAACGGCACGCTCGACGTACCGTAATGAGGAATAAATTTTCCAAAACACGCATATTAAAACTTCAAACAGCCAGTTTATCTGTCGTAAGTTGGCATAAAATTGGAACAATTTCAACTATTTCGCGTTGCACGGATATTTATGAGAAATACGCACTTGATAGTATTAGTTGGCCGGTGTTTTTACCTCGATATAATTGAAGAAAATATTATGCAATGACAATGCCCAACAATTTCGCGACTGCAGTATTTGTCCACTGTCGGCGTTCTTCTGCCCACTGCCAGGGAACGCGTGTATTTCTATCACTCTTGCTGGATCTTCGCGCTATGGTCTGACCCATTTTGAATATTAAATTTATAGCACGAATCTTCATGTATGAATTTCGCTTGCCGCCCAACGTACAGTCAAAGCTGCAGTGTCCTGGCCTTATTTTACTCACGGAGATGTAATTAAAATTTTTTATTTGATAATTACAACGAGATTTATCGTTTGGGAGTATTTTCGCTTGTTTCCCGAAATTTATTTTTGGAGCTGCTAAAACGTACGTTTTATTGTTCGTTCTACTTATGTGGATCAGCATAATGTTTAGTAGCCGAGTATTTTCGACCGAATCACATCAAATTAAACACTGTTAATTTTAGTAGGCTTAGCCCAAACAACCGTTAGTCTGTCATTTCTTTATGCATTTCTGACACTCTCGCAGTTTGTCAGGCTAATGCACGTACCATTTACATTGCTTTGAAACAATATTTCATAAAAATGAGAAGAAAAAAAGTAAGTGACGAAAACAAAATTACACTCGTAGGTACGACAAACGCGAAGAAGCGCAAGATGCCATAAACACCCTCAATGGTACGATACCAGAAGGCGGCTCCGAGCCTCTTTGTGTCAAAATTGCCGAAGAGCATGGCAAGCAAAAGGCGGCCTACTATGCTGGTTGGCAAGCTGGATACAATCAGAGCCGTGGTAAGATACCCCAAATACTAATCACTCGATAGAAAAAAACATTGCTTTTTCATTTCCCGTTGAGTATTTGTTAAACGTTAATTAAAAATTTTATCTTGTCTACAGCGTTGTTTGATTCGAATGACTTATGATTGTTCAAAACGCACGATATTGCTTTATTATTTCTTACTTTATTAACGTCAACACCAAATTTTTTTTCAATACACGTCAATTCAATGATAGTTTTCAAAGTTATCATAGTTGTTCAAACTGTCAAGTAGCTTTGTTTTCTTTAAATATCAAGTATACATTTTTTAAAAGCTGCATTGATCTTGGTTTCAGATTAATCAAAATGAATCCATTCAAAGTTGTGAAAAGAAAAAAAATGTTTAACTTGTAGTTCTGTATAAAAATGAATTCCAAAGACGCAGTTGTTTATTAATGTTTAGATCTAAGACGAAAACTTTAATAACTCTGTAATTGTTCTAAAGCCTAGATCAAAAATCACAGTATTTCGAAATGTTAGTATTCCCTATGTATTATTGTGAAAATTAAACATTTTCATTATGCTTTACCTTATCTAAGTTATTGTAATAAAAAAAATCATCTAATCGTTGTTAGCATTATTCTACAAAAAAATTTCTAAAAAAAAAATCTAACAGAAAATAAATTTAGCGATGCTTGAGGAAGAATTCGGAAATCTCAATTTTAGAGAGTACAGAAGGTATCCCACCAAAAAATCACGCAGGAAGACTAGTGAGTCTTAGTTATACCTTTACAATTTTCGTGATTTAAGCTGTATACACGGAAATTTAAAACTAATTATAATTTATTTTCTCTTTTTTTTCTTTTTGTTTTTTTTAAATCTGTTTCCATCACAGATAAATATGACAGCTCTACGACAAAGTCAGAATTCCGTAACATCTGGCATTGAGAAAATCTTCATAGATGCATTACGCAAAATATGTAATTTTTACAACTTTTCAAATAGCTTTCTTTTTACTTTCGTATCACAGAACTTGTACAGAAAATTAACAGTGCGTAAAAGTTAGGACACATTGTAAATTGTTATGTTTTCATTTTTTATTTTTTTTCGTACTGTAAAAAGTTTTTTTTGCGTTGTCTTTGGAACTTGATTTATTTGTCAAACAGAATATACGTTTGATTATACGCTAGTAACAAAGAGAATTACGTCCAAAGTTAGTAACATATATTTCCCGTCGTTTAGCTAGTCCAGTGCTTTATTTATTTAAATTGTATTTATTCTTCGTGACGCTATTCTCATTGTTCATAACACAATATTGTCATGAATGAAAAAGGAGAATTTTTTGTATCCAAAAAATATTGAAATCAGTTGAGCTAATAGTTGTGTTAAATCGAAATACATTTTTTCTCTCACGAACGAAATTATTTTTACTTTTGTTTAATTTTCATTTGAATTAACGCACAACAGCAGATTGAAAGTATTTAATGGATTCAAGAAAGTTTCTCGTCAATCTAGCGATCCATTGTGCAATTAACACTGAAACAAGCATATCAAATTGTTGTACATAAATTCTATTTGTACATCATTTGTTTTGTAAGTAATCTAATACTCATACTTAAGAGTTTTCGTGTTAGAAAATACAATATTTCTGTGTACGTATCTGTACATGCAAAGTGTTTATGTATCTTTTATTCTGTACTTATTTTTTCATTTCCTTGAAATTTCCTTTGCGAAAATGATTCTTTCATTTTTTTAAATTTATACGCCCTGATCCTCTTTAGCTTGTTCTCGCTTTGTTTTTACAGGTTATCCCTTACAACTTTTTTTTTTTCATAGCACTTTTAAAGAGAGATAAAAATTGTCTTTAGAAACCCTTGATTTTTTAAAACTATCTACATGTCTGTAACGTCTCAAGTAAATGAAATTACTTTTATACTATAATTTTAATGTTTTAAAATTCTAAATTTTTTATTTTTCAAATTTAAAAGCAATTAAAAGAAAGATTAATATCAACATCATTTATATGCTTTGGCCCAATACTTTTTCCTAAGTTAACGTAATTAAAACTCCCACACATTGACCGGATACAAAAATTGTGTTGTTGTTTGGATTAGTTACTTACGTATTTAGCAATTGTTAAAAAAATTATATATGTCATGTATTAGCCAAAGGTGCTATACAGCCTTTTCCGAACCATTTGAGATCATATGGGGTAGCTTTAAGTGTAGTTCTCGTGCCACTTGGAAATAAAGATAGTTAATATTTGAACACGCAATATCGGCATATAACTAAAAATTGTAATCCTACAACTTGAAAGAAAACGTTAGTCTTGCATTGGCATTGTGGTCGATGAAAAAAAAAAAAAAAAAAAAAAAAAAAGGTATATATAATGATGCAACTATTCCTTGAATTGACAGATTTCAAATCCATTTGGTATAGCAACACTATTTTGTATAAAAACATGGCTTTTAAATAAACCCACGAATAACTAAAACTTATCCATTTAATCATCATTGCCATTATCAACATCACAATTATCATTCAATACCTAAATCGTCACCTCCAAATCTTGACTAAATTATTTAAAAAATAAACGAAAAATTACCCAGTGACTAAAAAAAGTAACACCGATTCCGCACGTACAGACCCGGCGCGCGTTACAGGTGGCGGCGTTGTGGGCCGTGGCCGAGGTGGTTACGGAGGCGTGCCGCCGATTGGTATGGGACTCGGGGCCGGTGTCGGCCTAGCAACGGGCGGACCCCCGGGTGCTATGATAGCCGGGCGCGGTGGCTTCGGCGGACCAAGGGGAGCCGGCACTGGAGCCGGCCATCACGGCTTCGGAGGCGGTCCCGGAGCCGTGCGCATGGAGAAGCTGCACCCGCATCGCTTCAACCCCTTGGGAATGAGTGGAGCCGCGGCTAGTGCGGCCGGAGGTGCTAGCGCGTCCGGTGGCTACGCCCCGCAACATTTCTGGTGACGGACCAATATCATTGGCAGCGACTGTGTGCAGCAGCAGGTGCCGGCTAGTGTTCTAGTCGGCGAGTTTTAGTGTGAGTACATCAGAGATGACTTTGCTTTGCTTTGCTTTGCTTCGAACCGCTTGGTGGGACCGGACGAGTTAGTAATGGTGAACATTTATGTTGACAGAAATTCAAGAATGTGGCAATGTGTTCCGAATCAGCGACCTGGAGTTAGTCTGTGTCCACAATGCAGAGGGACAGTTTTCATTTCCTTATTAGCCGCCTGCCTGCGTCCGTCCGTCGATGCTTATTCAAATATTTAGTTGCAAACAGGATAATACTTATAAGCGACAAGTTTTTTTTTTCTTCCTTTCCCTTTTCTCTCTTTCTTTCTTTCTTTCTCATTATCCATAAGCGCACAGAAGACCATCTAGATGCACGTACAATCATTTTTTTGTCGCATTTCTTCATCTTCTCTTTCAATTTTCTCGCGTAAACCAAGCGACAGACTATAGAGCTAAGTATTCTACTCGTTGTGGATTCGTCTTTTTGTACTCTTAGTCGGAGCAGTTTAACGATGAACGGCCGAGGCGGGATTGAAGCGTCTCGTTAAATGAATTTTTACTGTTAGAAATTTCGGTAAAGAGAAAAAAAATTAATTTGTCTGCATTAAATATTCCTGTGTGAGAGAGCAATTTTAATTTCTAGATTTGTAGAGTATTTGTATATCATCGATTTTAAGTTAAATTAGCTAAGCGAGTTCTGATCGTTCATTTTTTTCTTTTCTTTTCTTTTTTTTTTTTTTTTTTTTTTTTCCTTTTTTTCTTATCAAGCGATTGTATAATTACATCTAGTGAACGACATGAGCTTTATGGAATAAACATTTATAGATTTGGCAAATTTACAAGAAATGAATTTTAAAAAAATTCGGCTCATTGCATTGTAACTTTAGCACTTTGAATTCTTGAACCGGCCTATCGCGCCTGAGTTAGGCCGTTATACATTTTTAATTAATTTTATAGTAGCAAATAAACTACTTTGCATGAGGCCAACTATTGTTAGTGTTATTTAAAAGATAATTTTTTATTTAAATTTTAATAATACTGACTTGCGGTGTATAACAATTGTATATGTATGTATACTGAGAGAAAATTACGGCTCCCAAATATTGGGATAAACTTTCTTTTCGGTTACTTCAGTGTTGCGAGTACAAACATTAATTCAATTATAGTAACTTTTTCTCAGTTTGTCAATTAAATAAGAATTAAATAACAAATTTGAATTAATACATAGAAGGATATAATTACATTATTCTAATTCTCATAGCAATGCAATGGAATGTTAGAATTCTCCAAAGATGCGCAATCCGCTCATCCTTTTTTTTCTTTTTTTTTTTTTTTTTTAATGCCGCGTCGTTGTTTAAAAAAAGTAAGACTGACTTTTTACATAAGAGTTAAAGGTAAGTGACACATATGTATGCGCGCACTACTGTCTCGAATAATTGGGAGTCAAGGGAAAAAGAAAAAAAAATACCAAAAAATCTAATAACTTCTTTCCGATGAATTGTGTACGCGTACAGAGGTTGTTACGACTTGGTCATTGTAAACACGAGTTAAAAAAATATTTAAAAGTGAAAAATTGATTAGTAAAAATATTCTCTTGGAAAGAGAGTTAAAAAAATCGAGTATTGTAAAGCGCTTGTGAGTTATACGTCACAAGTCGATAAATCAATTGTAGTATGTATATCTTCATGAGAAATGTTGCATTGCGTCACTGTTATTTAATACTTGCTATTAAGAATTAAAGCAATAGTTAATCAATTATACAATTCATAAGAATGCACCAAATTGTAAGCTTTCGGTAGTTCCAACTTAAGAGTTTACCAAGTTATATTTCAGTATTAGATTGCAGTGTCACTAGAACATTTTGTTAATGTTGGTATTTACTTATTAAAAAAAAAAACAGAATTAAATACCCGAGGTGGTTAAAATAATTGTGTGCTCTTTGAGAGTAAAGTTATTGTGCATAAAGTTTCGAGTACAGTGCGTGTGTACATTGTTTCGTATATCCTCTCCCGTTTCGGAACGACGGCATGGGGTAAATAATGACATGTCCCATAAAACGATGTAAAGTTTAGTTACGTGTCGTTGGACATCTGTAATTACTTGGATAAAGATTTTTTTTGTTTCCCTCTCTGTAGTCGCTCGCTTTCAAATCGCTTGATTCTCCAGTCTTTGTAACTAACAATAATAATGATAATGTTAAAATTCATTTACTAGTATTAAAGTAAAATTTATTTCTTAATTTTTTTTTGTTTTTTTTTTTTTTTTTTTTTTTTTTTTATGTGTACTCGAACTTTTAATGGAGCTGATGATTGCATATGTAACGTTTGATCTGTTTAAAGGGAAAGTACAATACAAGTAGAAAGAGTTTATGAATTCAGTGCAATGACTTTTAATTCGTTCTACTCAAAACTCTTACTACAATGATAAAAATTGAAAATAATTTTTTAATTTATAAAAATTGGGTAATTTTATTTAACAATTTTTTGAAATGACAATCAGATTTCGTTTTAAGGTAAACACATATGCAATTATATCCTTAAGTTATGCTAAGAATCGAAGATAATGAAACTATGTTTTGCATGATATACAAATTTTTTGTGTATGTAAAAACTTTTAATAATATAAACAATTATGATGATATTTATTTATTATTTTTTTATTGTTAAACATCCATATCTTTAGCCACATATTCATAAATTTTTCTTCATCATACACCACACACTATGAATTTTCTAGGGTTCCGTCAATGCAACAACAGTTGATTTTTACATTTAGTATTTCTGTAGTGATCAAAATTGGAAAAAAAAAAAATGGTATACTAGTGCCAAGATTGCAGTAATTTTATTGTTTGCTGAGACATTTGCACATCTTTTTCTAATCAATTTAAGATGTCCAACAGATATAATTGATGAAACGAAGAATAAAAAAATCTAATGAAATTGTCTTGAATAATCTTAAATTCCTCGCGCTTCATCATGGGTATCGTAAAAGCCTATAGAGATGTACTACCCAAGGTAGCCGAATCAAACTTTCCTAGCGAAACATTTTACGTAAGTCAAAGTGTGCAAATAATCCATTTTTAATTCTAATTGTCTTCGATCAAATTTTCATAATTGATGTACGATTTATTAAGTAAATTGAGAATGAAAAAAGGATGATCGGGGTTACCATAGGCATCGTTGATTGTAAATACCAAACGATACGTGTACAAGTAGGCTCACTGATATACTTTTTCATAAACCCTCCAAGGGGGATACCAATCATCTCTTTTTTCACCGACGCCCTGGTTATCATATTTTATTTAACCAATCGAATATTTGTATCGTAGCGGTGCGAGTTTTTGCGTCGCCGCTGCTACAGCTGACGTGTTTTGTAAATACATATAACAATGATAATAATGTCGAAGAATCGGGAAAAAATATTACTGCCCGAAGAAAAAAAAAAAAAAAAAATGAAATAATGGTCGATAAAATTTATTACCGACTTAACAATACAGTTGTGAAATTTATTAAAGATAAATGAAACCAAACTAAAGTGTAATAATTGCGTTACTTACTATACTTGCGAAGTTTTTTAGAAATATTGATCCTAACGATGTAATATGGATGTTTTGGATGCAAAGATGTTATGAATTATGACTTGAAGAAGGAAAAAAATAAAGAAGACATTACTATTGTTACATAAATAACGTATAAAAATGCATAAAGATTTAGTACACATATAATATACATATATACTATATATTTACGCTTAAGTATAAATAGATCACAAATGTAAGAGTGCAAATTTTATAAAGCTTCCATGAGAACATTGACATTTATTTTTAATTTTTTTCACAATGATTAATCGTATAACGATGCGTGTACACCTTATTACACACTGACTGGAAAATACGTAAATTTTCACTAAATAATATCGATTGGCAGATCGTTGACTATTTTCGTTCACGGCGATGCCCATCAGGGGGCAGCTGGCATTTGTAATAATTTAAGCAAAGTTGCCCTGTGACGAGCCGCGCCGTAATCGTAACGTGAATTCATTTCTTGCTCCGGAGAATTTTGCCTCCCTTGGAGTTGATGAATAGACGACCCGTTCCTTTTCTTCGTAAAACATTGAACTCGATGAGAGAAATGTGTCGATGATGCCGATCTTGGGAAATCTTACGTTTACACCTTTCTCGTGACCGATGATGACTGGAATTTTCCATAGCTAAGAGAAAATTTTCACATTAAGAGACAACAGCTTACAAGAAATGATATAAATTCAAGTTTAAGCATACAACAACAACAAAAAAGTAAGATCGATTTTCCGCTCCAATCTCTACCCACAAAAATGATTACAGGATGCTGCTGCGACGAATGTGCGTGACGAGTGAGGAAGAATCGGACACGAAGCGCGTTCTTTTTTGGCCTCGCCTCCGTTCCTTTTTTTTCCGTCAGCCAGACAGGAAGAGGGCGGTTTTCGATACGAGGAAGCTCTTTTCTTTTTATTTTCAAGATAGACAGTGACGATTATCTTTTCGTCTCTGTGTCCAACGTTGCAACTGTAGGTGATGAAGTAAAAATACTGAAAAAAAAAAAATTAGATCTTTGGTTTCAATGATTTTCTCAAATTGTTGAAAAAGTTGCGAAACTTTCAACAATAACTATTCAGAGTGTCATGAAAATGGGTGAATTTTCCAATATTTTTAACTCCAAATTTATGGACTAATGAAATTTCAACTGTCAATACACGCTCTGAGAGGCAGTAATATATTTAGGCTCCTTTTTCATTAATAAATTGTGCTTCAAACGATTTTTTCACTCAAACTTTGTGGATCAAAAGATGTTTTTGTGCCAAATTTCAGGTTTCCAAACCACGCCCGGTAAATTTTATCGGTGAAAATGTGTTTTTACATAAATGCACTTTTAAATAAAAAATGTACAAAAATTGTTTGAAATTTTTTTACTACAAATTCAAATTTTCAGAGGTTGTAAATTAAAAAAAAAAATTTTAGAAAAAGTATTTTTTTATAGTGGTAGAATATAAAAATTTTTTAAACAAACCACACATTTTTTCTATTACCGTGAAATTTTTTTGATTTTTAAAAGTGGTGGGACTAAAAAAAATAAATCTGCAATTTTTGGCGTTTTACTGTATTGTGACAACGAAAGATAAATGCAAAAATGGCCCCGTAAACTTTTACTTAAAATAGATTTTCAATATTTACAGAGCCTTTTTTCCATTTATTTGTTGTAATTATGCAGAAAAATTCCATAAATGGAAGTTTTTTATTATTTTTCCAGACCTGTTCCAGTACTTTCAAAAACTTGAAAAAATTTGTTGTGATACAAAAAAATGTGTGGTTTGTTAAAAAAAATTTTTCCTCATACCACTCGTAAAAGGGTTTTTTCTAGAATTTTTTTAAAATTTCGAACGGGTTACGTGGTGCCTTCGCTCTCCCTTTCCTATCACTTCGTCTCTCTATTCCCCTACCTTTCGGGCCCAAGCCAGCGGAGGTGCACGCACGCATAGCTGCCGTACGTAACTAACGTCTCTAAAAATTTAAATTTGGTGACGAAAATTAAACAAAAAAAAAATTTTGTATATTTTTTATTTAAAAGTGTACGTTTACAAACTTTTTCGTTTTTTTTTGCCTAAAAAATTTTTAAAAAACTGAAAAACACGTAATCGATCACACCAAAAATGGTCTAGAGACCTCTCTTTTGGCAAAATAACTTTTTTTTGTATACTACCTTTCGATCCACAAAGTTTAAGTGGAAAAACCGCTCGGGGCACTTTTACCCCCTTACCCAGACTCTTTGTGGTAAAAATATTGGAAAAATCCTTACAGTCTCCTGACACTTGAAATAGTTGTTGAAACTTTTACTGCATATCCTGGATTTTGAAAAAATCATTGAACCTTCTGAAAAAAAATTTTACACTAAGCGTCTTTCAAAGTACAAGGAAAGCTGCACATTTTCAAAAAACAATGATCTTGATTTTTTTGATCGTGCGTGTTTCATTGACACTTTATTAAATAACAAATTATATAAACCTACATATAATATATTTATGTAATGTAATGGTTTGTGTTACTGATCAGTTGCTATTACAAAGTCTTTGATTAATACTTTGGGGTACAATATAATTTTACAATCTCACCAGGACAGCAGATAATTTTGTTTTTCCTATACTTGATTTCAAATTAACGTGTGTACCGTTGATCTCCAAGTATTGCCTTTGAGCCGCAATTTTAAAAATTAAAAATCCGAGTGCTTTCTTTTCTCGAAAAAAAACTCGGCACTGCACAACGTGACCACCAAAACTCGACTGATCTCGTCTCGCGTACATTATATACTACATTATACCACACACATCCTTTCTGCCACCACGTGGGCTCCCTGTATCTCTCATTATTCTTATCTGCTTCCTTTCGACGTTGCGGCATTTGAGTTTATCTTGTACGAACATACGCACAAATATATTTTAAAAAACACATCGTCGAACAAACCGATGAGGCCCACCACTTTCTATGCCTAAAATAAAAATTAAATAAATCGTCTCGCTCTACTCTCTTCGGTATCCATCACCGAAGACGATAACTCACGGTGAATATGAAAATATAGTTATCCGTGAGTTTAACAAATCCAAATCCGTACACGAATTGGGTACTTGCCAAAAATTCACCAGAGTTGTACATACCAAACAATAAATAATTTTCTCATCATCTTGATTAACCGGTCGTTTCTCGTTTGCTCTTGCAAGCCCCAACCCCGTATCCTTTGCAAGGGAGAGAGATGCGAAAAAAAAAAAAAAAAAAAAAAAAAAAAAAAAATTGCATGGACTCTGCAAGTGTATAGGTACATCGTGTAATGTATGCTTTTCCCATGCCATAAACGATACACATAAGTAGGTATTACGTAGTGTTACCCAAGTATAATATTTAAGTAGGTACACGCACTGGCAACCGGTTTTTCCTCACGATGCATCCAGTGCATTTTTTTTTTATCATCACCCGTCGAGGATGACAGTGAAACTCCGTTGAAACGGCTCTTGCAGTCGCCGACCCTTTTTCGTGTACCTACATGCATACTTACCCGAAAACACATCCGAATACATGCTCACGCGAGTACGTTTGAAAATATTTTTCAAGAAAACCGGATGCACAAAGCGATGAGACATGCACATATACACAATTTATTATTTTTTCTTTTTTAAGATAAAAAATTCAATGCTTTTTTCTCATTTTTTTTCTTTCTCCGTGGGTGGTATATTAGGTACATTCAGTAGCCGCCTAAATGACCGTGAGCAAAGTACTTATTTTCGAGCATATACCGAAGTAAATGAAAGTACCTGGCTTTGGTCCCCCGAAGAACTGGATAATAGTTGCATCAATCTCCCTCCCCTGACTGAGGGTTAGCGATGCACAAAGGACAACGCAACTGCATCAGCACGCGCTCGATGTACTTACATTTTCATGTATTTAAAGTTATCTATCGATTAATTTGATTTATGATGATCATTTGTGCAACGTCACAATGATGTATATATACCATTTGGGTCATTTTATTGTCCTTTTTTAATACTCAATCGACATCACCTGTACAGTGTAAATAAATAAATATGAAACTATAGCGGAAATCTAGCGCATCAAAAGTCGGTTCTGTACTTACGGTGTCGTACCTTCAATTTGCACTTGCAATTTCCACGAGGTCCACAAATGACTGCACTAGGAAAAATCATAATTTTAAAAAGCTTTCAACCTCCTCGTCTTTCTGCCATTGAAAATAAATCGTACAATTGTAATGTTCACTAGTCTTTTTATTATTTAAAGTATCGTACTCTGCTTAAACTATATACATGAACATATACGTATATAATAAAATTATACAACACGGCTCAAAAAGTTAATTTTCCGACACTCAATGCAGGTGTTTATTGTTATTAACCGTGAAATGTAATGGCAAAAATTATACATCCGTAATATACATATCAGATGTTTTTTAATCCGCGCAACATAACGATGTATGGTGTCGCGTATGTTTGATTAATACATAAATAGTTGGAGAAGTAGTAGAAAAATATATAAATAAATTCAAAGAAATCTCATGAAGTAATCTTCACAAAAATATATAATATCTACATAGAAATGGATAGGACGTAGCATAACTCTATACGCTTCAGTAACAATAATAACGTGTTTTTTATATTTATGAAAAAAAAAAAAAAAAAGAAACAACTTTTATTTCGTATCGATATATAGGTACTATGGAAAACGCAAATAAACAACTCGATACGAGAAAAGGAAAAAAAAAAAAAAAAAAAAAAAAAAAAAAAAAAAAAAAAAAAAAAAAAAAGAATCAGTACATGAACAACGAAGCTTTCCCCTCTGCAGTGACAGAGAGAGACTCTCCCGTCTAGTACTCGATGGTGATGGTCTTGGTCTTGAGGTACTCGTTGAGCGCCTCCTGTCCGAGATCCTTCCCGAAGCCGGACCTCTTGAAGCCGCCAAAGGGAGCGGCGACGTCCGTCTTGTTGTACGTGTTGACAAAAACCGTGCCCGCCTCGATTTTCTCGGCAAACCTGAGGGCCCGGCCAATGTCCTTGGTGAGCACGCCCGAGGCGAGCCCGTACTCGGTGGCGTTGGCCCGGCGCAGCACGTCGTCGAGGTTTTGGGAGCTAAAGCGCGAGACGATCATCACGGGGCCGAAGGACTCCTCGCGCGCCAAGTAACTCCCGTCCTCGACTTCGGTGAATATCGTCGGCTCGAAGTAGTAGCCCGGCCGGTCGAGCCGCTTACCGCCGAGGACGAGCTGGGCGCCCTCCTTTATGCCCCGGTCGACGAACTCGAGGAGCTTCTCGAGGTGGGCCTTGTGGTTCTGGGGCCCGTGGGAGGTCGCGCGGTTCAGGGGATCCCCGATCTTTATCTTTCGCGTCTCCGCCACCACGCGCTCGATGAACTCGTCGTGGATGCTGCTCTCCACGAAGATGCGACCTGTTCGGGAGACAACGTTTACATTCATTATTGGTGTTAAAATACCTACATCACCTCTCCCGGCCATCCTCCTCTCGAGTATGCATGAACATTACCTGCATTTACCGGAAGAATTCAACATTGTTTTTCAACCATGCACATACCTTCTACCCATGCCTATACTCTTAATTAATTAATTCACGTATTTAAAAGAATAATACCTTACCTGACCACGCAATTTATTGGAAAAAAAAAAAAAAAAGGAAAAATACCAACCAGCGGCGATGCAGTTCTCGCCCTTGTTGAAGAAGACGCTGCTCATGGCGAGCCTGACCGCCTGCTGCATGTCCGCGTCCTCGAAGATGACGAGGGGACTCTTGCCCCCGAGTTCCAGGGACACCTTCTTCAAGTTGCTCTCGGCGCAAGTTTTCATGATCACCTGGCCTATCTCCGTCGAGCCGGTGAAGCCGAGCTTCCTCACCATCGGGTGCTTCACTATCGCGTTGCCCGCCACCGACCCACTGCCCGGGACTATGTTGATCACACCTGCCAAATAAAAAAGAGAAAATAAAAGTAATCCTCGAAGTAATAAAAGTGCTCGAGCACATAATTATCCTATGTACACATATGTATATACCCGGTGGTATGCCGGCCTTGGCCGATAGCTCGGCGAACTTGAGGGCGGTGAGGGGCGAGGTCTGCGCCGGCTTCATGACGACGGTGTTGCCGGCTGCCAGGCACGCGGCCATCTTCCACGAGAGCATCATCAGGGGGTAGTTCCAGGGGGTGACGAGGCCGCACACGCCGATCGGCTCCTTGCGGGTGATGGTGAGGTTGCGCCTCGGCCGGGCGTGGCTTATGGGCACCGTCGCGCCTTGTATCTTGTCGCACCAGCCGGCAAAGTAACGCCAACTCTCCACCGACATGCCCACGTGGGTCTTCAGGGCCAGGGTGTACACGGCCCCCGAGTCCAGGCTCTCGAGGGTCGCCAACTCCTCCCGGTGCGCCTCCATCAGATCGGCCAGCCTGCAATCCACGGTCACACACGCGCAAATTGCTTTTTTGTGATCCAAGTATGGGTAACGCTCTCTCGCGTGTGTATACAACTCACTTGAAGAGGAGGGACGCGCGCTCGCGGGCGCTGATTTTGCTCCACTCGCCCTCGTCGAAGGCCCGTTTGGCCGCTTGGACGGCCAAATCGACGTCCTCGGTGGAGGCACTCTCGACCTCGCAAATGAGGCTCTCGTCGTGGGGGTTGAGACTCGGGATGGGCTTGGCCCGCCCGTTGACGAACTTGCCGTCGATGAACAGTTGGCGGGGAAAGCTGAGCTCGAGGCCGTTGGCTTGGGCGACTACCGGCTCGTAATCGACGCTCCGGCTAGCCGTGGCCCCGCGTCTCGCCAGAACTGCCACGCTCGCGAACTCGATGAACGTCGGGGCCATGAACACGTCCGTGTTTTGCAGGTGGATGTCCAAGCTGTCCTTGACCTCCTCGACCAGCCGGACCACGTCCATACTGCTGGCACCTTTTTTTTTTTTCAGACATATTAGTGATCATGTACGGCGATAATTGGGCTTGCAAATCCGCGATGTGCGTACATAGAGTTATAGGTGAAACAAAACAAAAACAAAAAAAGAATTTAAATCTGTACTCTTAGAGTTGTCGGTGCGAGAAAAAAAAAAAAAAAAAGATTTGATATCGGAAGTGAGTATAGATGTATACATGGAAGAATCGAAAAATATTCAAACACACGAGTCCAACGCGCATCTATACAAACGCGGGCATGTGGATGGGTATATAATATTATGTACACGAAAGTTTAAGTATCTCCCCGACGCACACATACACACATGCATATATACCATTTACAATATATCGGCATGAGAAAACAACACGAGCGATAAGCCGCACTTATCTGTCTTTCTTGGGCACACATCTGTCTACTACGTGCAGTATACATTATCTTGAATATACGTAAGAATCGTCAGTCGCTCGCGAGCTTGCGTAGTCGGGGGGAAACAGAAAAAAAAAAAAAAAAAAAAAAAAATACAGCCCAAGCGTTTTCTTTGCGCTGAACAGTTTCTCGAGACGAGAGAGGGAGGGCCCTTCTTGCGCACACACACGTCAGTCGCGCCCGGACCTTCGCAGGGCTAGTGGAGAAAACCACGTGCTCCGCCGAGACCATGGATCCCGAGGTGGAGGAAAACATCAGCAGGAGACTCGGCCTCGTCGACCAGTTGGCTGGACTGATCAAGGCGCTCAACGAAAATGGCAAGTTATACACATATATACCTATACTATTTCTTTTTGTTCACTTTTACTGGATCAAACTGTCGCTTCAAAACGAACAGTGGGCGCTACGACGGCGCTTCGACCCCTCG
Organism: Copidosoma floridanum; assembly: GCF_036245765.1. NCBI lineage: Eukaryota > Metazoa > Arthropoda > Insecta > Hymenoptera > Encyrtidae > Copidosoma > Copidosoma floridanum. Next base: position 8,316,548 of record NW_028321891.1, read on the forward strand.
AAAATGTTTATGCTAATGATGTAGGTATAGGTTGCGCCTCATGAATAACAAATGGCTTGGGTGGTTTCTTTGTCGTTTGAAATGAAAACAAAAGAAAAAAAAAAGAAAAAAAAAAGAAAAAAAAAAGAAAAAAGGAAACAACGTGAGCCACGGTGTAACTTGGATTTCCAGGTGACGCGGGAAAGTACAAAGTATCGAGCAAACCGGAGCCGAAGCGGCAAATGGGCCCGGCGTGCACGTCGAGCTGCCGGCGCCGTTGCTTCGAGCGGTTGAGCGAGGAGGAGCGCGAGACCCTGTACACCGAGTTCTGGTCGTTGTCGAGCCGCATGGCCCAGTGGGAGTACGTAGCGGCGAGCCTGTTCGTCAAGCCAAAGGGCAAAGCGACGACCAAGGACCGCGTGGTCACCTCGAGGAGGAACAACTCGAGGGTGTACTTTTTCACTGTGCCGGACCGTGTAGAGCAGGTCTGCAAGACCATGTTCCTCAACACCCTGGGCATCAACAACTCGTGGACCTTCACCGTTTGCAAGAAGCTTAGGATCAACGGGTACATCAAGGCCGACGAGAGGGGCAATTTTACCCACAGGCCCAGGAAAAAGGCCAATTGACACCACCACTGGAGGCCCGACGTCGCGTGTAATACCACATCGTGTACGAGTGTGCCTTTGTACATACATATACCGTTATAATTGTTAAGGAGTTGATATTTTTTTACAATAAATGTTCTAGTGTTTGTCCAGTTGGACCAGAAAATGAAAAAAAAAAAAATCTCGCATTTTCTTTCCATTGAGAGATTGTTAGTCGCTTATCGAGTTCAACAAGAGTGTATTTATGATGTGTATTGGTATCCAAGTTATTCGATAACTTTGAGGCGCAGCGATACACCCAATATATAAAAAAAAAAAAAAAACATTGTTTGCCGTGTCGGTATCGTAAATATATACATACACGTATATAAAAAATGTCCCAGTCGATGTCGCGATTAGCTTATCGCGGTGGAAAATAACACGACGGCCCACTCACCACAGGCGAAGAAATCGGTGTCGTCCTCGATCTCGAGATTGAGTATGCCCCCCCAGGTGTTGCGCATGGCTTGGACGGCCTCCCTCTCGTCCTCCGTGAACTCGACGCTGCGGGTGCCATTTTCCATCGACTTGGCGCCGTACTTGCTGGCACTGATGGTCCGCGTGCCCAGCTTGAGCACCTCCACGTTCACCCAATTGCCGTCCTCGGCCTGGATCAGGAGACCAGCCCCGTGCACCACAGCCGGCCGCCCGTTCACGTCCACCCTGTCACCTTCCGGTACATCCTTACCTGCCCCACACACGCGCGCACGCTTAATTACTTCATGATAAAAATATATGGTGTATAGTGCATCTTGTGATCCATCCCGGTAATCAATACAACGTACGGTGAGAAGCAACTATTTTTTTGTCTTTCTTACCGATAACTTTGTTTTTACCCTTTGATTGGGTTATTGGGTTGCGCTAGCTTGAGAAAATAAAAAAATTAAAAAAAAAAACGCAACGAAAAGTACGGGTGGAATAAAATATCTCCGTCACGCAGGTATTTTGTTGCGATGGGAGGGGTAAAAATCGCACCCTCGAACAAGCTGCTTTTGTAGAGCTTGGCCTCCTCGTTGTTGACGAGGGTCCACGCGCCGGGGGTCGAGTCGAGGGCGCGTATGAAGTTGTGGACCTGCCGGGCAGATTTTCCGGCCCACTTGATCTCCTGGAGGTCCTTTTTGTTGAGCATGGGGTCGTACGAGGCGCCCTCGTGGGGTTGGGCCACGGCGGGTGCTTTGCCCTCGGCCACGAGGTCAACCGCCTTGGCCATGGCAGCTACGCCCTCGGGGAACATAAAGTCCTTGTAGAGGCTGTCGAGGGTGTCGTTCGGCTTGACGGGACAGCTGCGCTGGAGGAGGATCGGTCCCGTGTCCAGTCCGTCGTCGGCCCAGAATACCGAGAACCCGGCGACCTTGTCGTCCTCGATCAGGGTCCTGGGGACGAGAAAACTCATGGTTTCATACTTTTTGACTTCGGTTGTCACGCGCGGATGGGAAATTTAGATGGGTATCTTGAAATAAACCGGTTGGTTGGTCGCTTTCGAGAGAAATCGCGTGGATTCGACGATTTCTTACTTACGTTTTTGCAAAAGCTTTCACTTTGAGTGAAACAAGGAAAAAAAACCAATAATTACGTTTAAAGATAACATGGGAAAAAAGTGTTGAGAGTTGTCCATACCGTCTGATAAATGGGTTAAAAAATCAGCTCTTTTTTGATTATTTTTCAATTTAAGCTTTTTTCTATTTTTTTTTTTCTTTTTTTTATTTCATCATGCCGAAAGTTAATAAATACATCACTATTTAAACATAATTTTTTCAATACTTTACACGTTCATAAACAGAGTAAAAAATAGAAACTTTATCAATCTCTTTTTGGATGATGCAAATGTCTGTCTTTTTTACTTGTGAATAATTGTGTTTCTAAAATTAGGATCCACAAAATGATTAGAATCTTTTTTTTTTTTTTAAATCATCTTCGAAAAAAAAAAATAATAATGAAAAATAAAAAAAAAAGTAAAAATTAAAAAATGAACAAGAATGTAGTTTTTTTTAAAGAAAAGTTTGTGTTTTTCATATTGTTTACTCATTTGAATATTGTAAAAATACAATTGAATCGTCCTGGGGCCTTTAATTTATCATTGGACTTGGTAAATGAAAAAGATGTTTATATAAAATAAATAAAAATTTTGGCAAACAGTTAAAAAATACACGTTACACGTGAATAACCATTATTACATGAAATACAAGTTCTTTACACGGGGTTTAAAAGAGACACATGGAATCGCAAATATACGTAAAAGATGTCGCAATCGGTTCCGATGAGCCAACGCGAATCAATAATGAGAACAACAACAATAACTCACCAGCTGATAGCGCTGGCGCCCCTGTGCCTGGGCAGTATCGACGGATGGTAGCATATACTCCTGTGCTTCGGGTGGTTGATCACCTCCATCGGTATGAATTGCGTGCAAAAGGGCAAAACGTTGAGATCGACCTCGATGCTGCGGTAGAGATCGAGTACCTCGGGCAGGGGCACGCCCTTGCACCGCCAGGCCTTGATCTTGAACACCGGCGTGCCATTCGCCTTGGCTGTTATTGCTGAAACAAAAATAGACATTTTTGGGTAAATTTTAATTAGTTCTCATTAGCTCATCTGTAAATAATGACAGTTTTTGTGGGGGTCTTACAAAGTGCAAGGAAATAATTCAATCTATTTGCCGTTCGAATGGTATAAAAAATAATTTTCCTCGAAAAAGCTAGACGTACAATGATTACTTGGAAAAGTTTGCTTTGGATAAAATATAATCGCTCGCGTGATTGCTTACGATTTTGAGATTTGTGATAACGATTTTTTTTTTTTTTAATGACATCCTACTGCTGGATAGTGGTTGAATATTTATATTTATCACGTAATTTTATTAATTTTTCCTCGAGCCGTTTAAAAATAATAAAAATTTTCGTTTAATAATTTGAAAATGTTAGTTCCTGGTAGACACTTATTAATTAAATATTCACCAACATGTAGCAATAATAAAACTGTTTGATGACAAAAAAATGCATGTTTTTTAAATTAAAATTAGTGCTCTAAATACCACTTGGATTTTTAAAAATTTTCATGATAAACTTGAAGTTGAAGTACACTACTTGAATTTTTTTTTTTTTTTCATTTTTCAAGTTCCTAAGTATTGGTGAAATATCAATGATTTTCATTAGCAGTATAAAGTATTGAGTAATGCATAGTTTTTAAATCTATAAAAAATTTGTTGACCCTGTTACCGTTTTTAAAGAGAAATAAAATATTTTCTATTTAGTCATTGAAAGTAGTAAGTTATTTCAATGTTAAAAAAATATGATTAAAAAAATTATTATACACAATTTTTTTTCTCAATTGGTGGTCACAACTTACACCCGCTGGTGAACATTAAATGAAAAAATATAATAGTGAATGAAAATATGAACACACAAAAATTGTATACGCAAAAAAGGAGTAGTAGCAAAAAAAAACGTGTACCATAAAGTCGTCATCCCGATTTCTAAAAATCTGATCGTGAGAAAATTTTCAGAAGAAGAAGAAAAAAATGACAATCTAATCTCTCTGGCTCGAAAAAAAATGCCGAGTACACCACGTATACGCGTGCGCCTTTCGTTGACTACGAGCTATCACAATTATGCAAGCTATCAATTATACAATTACCGACGATAAGTCACATATATTTGTACCATAGTTGGATAGAGTGTCAGTGATGCGCGCACTTATAAATAATTTACGTTCGAGTACTTACCTAATGGATCTTCGCGGTTGTTTTTATCTGGAATTGTAAAAACGCCAGTTATCTCGTGTCCATTTTTCCTGAGGAGACTGTAAACTTCGGCCGCAAAGTTGCTCTGCCCTATTATGGCGACCTTCAGCTTTCCCATGGTTACCTAGATTATCTATTTTTTTTTTTTTTCTGTTAATGAAATTATTTGTATTACTTACAAATATGATTTAAATTAATTAGACATGTTCAGTAATAGTAACTGTGTAGCTATATACAGACATTTTTCAGGGATTAATAATTTACGTTAAATAGCTTCATTTATTACTAAAAGTAAACCGATTCCCATACCGATTTTTTTTTTTTTTTTTTTTCATTTGTCTTTATTTGGGCAATAACTTGAAGGTATGTTGTACAGCTGATCTGTCTACGAATCAGCTACAAGCAATAATAATTGAACTTCCCATACTTTAGTATAGTCATCAAAATTAAATTGTTGTTAAAAAACGAAAAAAAGAAAAAAAAAAAATCATCACTAAAATTCAACGTTCTAGTAAGCATGCATAAAATTATTACTTCGAATGAGAGTATACAAAATCGATACCTGTACGATACGATTAAACGCAGAATAATCAACAGACGAAGGGAAATTCGAACCGAGACAGGTACACGCGCGAGAGTGTAGGTGAGCCAGTGAAAGGAAATTCGTATCGTTTTCGAAAGTCCCAGCAAGCATATATACCTATAATATACTTACTGCGAATCTCTAAATTCGCGTTTTTGCCACGATTGGTATACCTACCTGTAGCCATGTCACGCGTTAAATTATCAAATTTCGTAGCGCTCAATACGTGGATTTTTACATCGTGTTATCACAAATGCCCTCACCCCGTAATTCCTTGTACACGAAAAATCCAAAGACGAACGAGCGAGCGAGCGATGAATCAGTGGGCACAAAACACAAACACGAGGGAGAGCTCGTTGCTCACATGTGTTGTATACCGTATACAAATAAATTTGCCGATTACACCTAATGCGTCAATGATAACATAATCGCCCGACACGAGACGCACGCGTGAAGCCGCTATTGTGTACTTGTGCGCACCGTATCCTTCCGCGCCGTTTGTTCGCCAAATTATCTATGTGTATACGAATATGATATGTTGAGGGAATAAATTAATCCCATACCTGCTTCGGCCGAAGGAAAACGCAAGGATCGTCAATGGAAAAAGCGCGACTCTTTCAGGATTGCAAACAAACTAAGTAGTACTCATTCCCGGAGTGGGTGCACAGGGACACTGCTCTTTTCTCCTCTGCTCGTGTTTTCGCGATGGTTTTCGAGACAAATTGTTATTTATCTTTTTGTCCTTCTCAAACTAACTGTACACCGACCGCGTGTACGTCTCCGCACGGCACCGGCGACACTGTACGTATAGGGAAAATTCGTGTACTCTCCCGAGAGGAGAAAGATTATGCTCGAGCGAGCATGTATATTACTTATATACGTCGTGGAAGAAATTTTTCGAGTCTCGGGGAGTGAGGGAAAAACCGGCTCCCATGACCGGCAGAGTTTACTGAACTAGAGAGAGCCTCTCATTCTCTCTCTCCAACGCGACGACCGGCAGTCGCGAGCGTTTATATAATATCGCGCTCGTGTGTACGTACCGAGTACATATAAATGAAACAATAAGGAGGGATGATTTTTCGATTGCTTCCATGGGTAAGTACTTTGTCTCGTTCGGAAAAGGATACCGATTTTTACCTGATGGTCCCCGACGGTGATTATTGATGGTTGCGCCATTTATCGGGGTTATCGCGCGTACGGAGCAAAAGGTCTTTGCTTTGTGTGGTTGATTAATGAGTCAATAAATGAATGAACGCGATATTGTGGCTGTGCTTGTAGAATTTATGGGATTTTTTTTTTTCTTTTGTTTTTTTTTTTTTTTTTTTTTTTTTTTTTTTTTTTTTTTTTTTTTTTTTTTTTTTTTTGCTTCAATCCGTCGATTTTTACTTGTTGGGTCGGAGAATACGAGCAGGTGTTTCTGGTTGTTTAATTGAGCTTAGTATATAGTTTGTTACTTTGAGGTTTGATGAAAAAAAAAAATAAAAAAATAAATAAATATAAATAGTTCTTGTACTTTTTTTTAAATCTGATTTGAATTGAATGATTCCCATCAAGATTATTTATCTCTTTTAACAGAATTATAAAAATTACTTTGATGGATACGGGTGTGTTTCAGTTTAATTACAATAATTTTGTTGAAAAATTTGGTAGCTCATAAGTATCTTGCGGTCGGTCATTTGTTTTTCCTTATAAGACTGCTTGTAGATATTTTTTTTTTTTTTTTTTGACAAGTGGACGGATTTTTGAAAATGTTTCTACTTCGGACATAAAAATTTACGTTCATGAAATTTTTGATAATAAAAACGATCATTTTACAGATATATTCCACTCTTCATTGTAATTTGTTGGACAGATTTACGACAATATTTTACTTGAACTTCTAAGAAAAATAGCACAAATAATTATTCCTCTAAAGGAACGTATATAAATACATATCTGATTGACAGAAAAAATTTTAAAGAATCGTAGTAACGAAAAAGTGATAGAAGTTTGGTAAATATATTAATTGTATGCTATTATTATCATCTAAAATATTTTCTTATATTTTTTATTTACTGTATATTTTCTATCTATTAATTTGCAATACAATCAATTGATCAAATGATAAAAATGCTCGTTCATTGTCCACCCTAGAAATCCATAGTATAGTTGGATAGTACACTTCACTTTTTATTTTAACTCGAATCTGATGATTGAGTTTTACGTCAGACGCAGGGAATTTGTCGTAGATTTTAAACATAAAAATAGTATTTCAATTCCATCACTCAAGGTTTGTACAAAATAAAAAAAAAAAAAAAAAAAAAAAAAAAAATTATAAATAGATAAAACATCGAAAACGATAAAGTTTCGGTAAAAATGTTTGAAAAAATTAATGATATGAAATAGCAGTAACAAAGCGCCAAGTCACGCGATCGACGAGCGCGCGTCCGTGAATTATCGCAAACGGTGAATAGTTGCCAAGTAACAGTGATACATGACTTTATTCCCATCCGTCATCCAAGTTTATAAAAACTTAGATGAAATGGCAAGTATATATTGGGAATCTTATCTTAATGGCAAAAAGGGTCATAGGCCATTGGATAAAACTACATTTATGTTGTAGAGTGTAATTACGCGTGCGTTCCAGGAAGAGAGCAGAGTACGATTATGATCGTGCGATACGGCTCATACGGTTGGCTTTCACATTTGGCCGATTAGTGATTGTAGATTTTTAAATTACAAAAAAGTCACGATTTTTATAAATTTTCATCGATCCAGTGTGTACAAAAATTTTCTCTAATCGAAAGGGCATTTGTTATTACCGAGATAATAGTTGTGCGAAAAATATAAACAGCAGCAACGAATTTAAAAAACACGTACTTGTTATTGTAATTCTGATTGTTCGACGTTACTACCTAAATGTATTAAAAGACAAGGACTTTAAACGCCAAAGGACTTGGAGTCGAGGAAAATTTCGAAATTCAAGTCCTCTCTGTTTTTACTACTTTCCTCTTCTCTCTGTCCGTTCGTATATACACGAGCGTCAGGCACAAGTGAACACATTTTTCGCGAAAATTCAGGACGTCTAAAGTAAGAATTCAAGCTTTCTCTCTCTCTCTCTCTCTTCCTGTTTTTTCCAGTCCCTTTCTTCCTACACCCATGTTCATCCACACGAACGTTGCCTGCACGTGAACTATACACCCGCCAACCTAATATATATTATCACCTTTTCCACAGGAAGGACCAACAAAGGTTCGTGGCACAGCTTCCACGTTTGCACACTAAAGTACAGCCGGTCTCGTAACTTTACCTATTACTTACCTTGGAATGACCTTTTCTGCGATGAACTTGGAGAAACCCTCGAATAATTTACGTCTTCATCTTTTACGAGCCATGTTGAAGAAAACTCGACAAAAATACTGAACGCAGTAGAACCTGCAGTTAAAAATATAATCTCGCGCATTATAATTTATTTATTGCTCCTTTTTTCCTCAGGGATCAAAAGGATGTATAGATGGTTGGAATCCCTATACCTGTCATATTGGTAAATTTAAAGACTGACTCGAATGTACCTGCGCACGTGTGTTCCCTTTATTTATTTTTTTATTAATACGAGTATTATTTACAACGATACACGATGAACCGCAACCGTGTGCACCGAGTACACACGTATTTGTACGCATGGACTCGAAAAATAAATTATTAATTTAAAACTTTACACAACGAATAAATTATTAATTTTAAACTTGGCCATTCTTTGAGCCGCTGTATCTTTTTTACATTTCTCGTAATTATTTTATTATGGTTTCATTGTTGAATTATCATTATTGTAATTACTACTGTACTTAAAATTTGCAGTATAATGATCAATTACCATTTTATCATTATACGTTCTATGGAGTAAATAGTGTTAAAATTACGATGTAAAATATGTATAATAACCGTCGTAAATAAAAATTAACAATTTTGTTAAATGACTAGAAAATATAAAATCGATTGAAAAAAAAAAAATCATATTTAGTTCATAAAAAATCTACGATACACCATAAGTTCTAACGGTATTGTGCAAAAGTATCATAACTTTTTATTATGTTGTTGTTAAACATTTCTTTTTTATACAATGTGCATGTTTTTTGTGATAAAAAATCCCTTAAGAACAATAGTTTGCAAGATAATTATCACATATTTTTCTTATCTTTGCACACATGCGCGCACCTTATGTAAGTTTTAAAACGCTCGTGCTAGATCGAAAAATATACTTATGCACATACAGCTCCAAGATTACGATGATTTTCCGTTGCCTCGTAAACTTTGCGGCGTACATTTTTTTCACGAGCGAATTTATCCAGAACAGAATGGAGCACACGTGTATAACACACGTATATACACTCGACTTCAATGGTATAATTAACGCGTCCACACGTTCAAAGACGCGAGACGCGTATAATTATTCGCGGTTCCTATCAGTATCCGACTCACGGGCACCGGGACGACTTTATCTCACACAAGCAAACATTACCCGAACTGTTGTACGCCACCATCCTTTTTTATTTTTTTTCTATTTCCATCATTTTATTTATAATCGATTCCACAGGTGTGTGCGAGTATAGTCGTGCACTGTATGTGCAATTTTTGTGAGGGTTAACGTTGCTCTGTAGCGTTTTGGAGAACAGCGTTGATTTTTCATTCGTCAATCTTTTGCATACGTGGACTCGTTTGCGTCAGATGTGAGGAATACAGGTAAGATTTTATCATTATTATTTTCATTATCGGCGCGATTTTAAGATACGTTTGTTGCTGTACGGAATTTGAGGTGACGTGTCGGAAATTTCCATGTGTTTTAAGTTGGTGCAAAAATTTTGCATTTCTGACGAAGCCGTATTTATTTTTATTCAGTGCACCCGTTGTCGTCACAGCATATGTTTACGACGACGGCAAAAAATTATAAAGCGAGTCCAAAGTGTGAATACGCGTGTTAAAAAGAAAAAAAGTATGTCTCGTTTAATTAATTTCTTGATTGATTTGTAGCTTGAATTCAATTCACATTTTTAACTAAAATTAAACGTCAACGTTGGAAGGATGTAAATTAAAAACTTTTGTGTTACGAACTCGATTAACTTTAATTTTTCCATCATTCCTCAATTTTATTCGCTACCACAAAATCGTTCGGTACGCAAAAAATGTACCCGGCCTAATCATAGCGATTTTTTGCGTTGCATAATTTTACTTCATAATTGCGTGGAGATCTGAAACACACTTGCTGCACTGGTTGTATAGCCCGATAATGGTAATACGGGCGCGTTGAATGATAATCAAGAGGCTCACAGGAAATTTTATCCAACACGTATCAATTTTGCCAATGTTGTTTTCATGAAAAATTTTCCACGTTTTTTAAATGTTTTTAAAATATATACACACAAAAACGCCCTTGTAAAAAAACACACTTCACAAGTGGTTTACGGATTTTTAAACACTTGAAAAAAAATTTTTTTTTCTGAATAAAATTTTTTTTATTACTATTCACAATACAATACTACGGAATTTTTTTTCTACAAGATAAGTAAAGTACAGCGCAGATATCAAAGTTTATTCAAGTATTTGAAATAAAATACGTGAATAATTTTTTTTTTTAATTTTAAACTCTTTTTTTTTCTAATATTTCTTTTTTGTATTCGTTGGAAAAATTTTGCCCAAACAGTGTGTTACAAGAATTAGTAGTGATAAAAAAAAAAAAAAAAAAAAATGTTTGAGCATAAAAAATACATTAAGTTTTTAGCAAAAAATTTTATTGCAAAAGAGTTGAAAAACTTATCTTTGCCCAAGTCAGCCCATAAACGTAGAGGTGGGCCTAATAAATTGACAACACATCGTTGTAAATATTGTGTTAGCTTCCAGAATTCACGAGAGACAATGATTAATCATCTCCTGCTCGCCGTAGCCGTTCTTTCGCTCTCCAAGCTATCATCACAGGTAAAAAAAAAAAAAAATTAATGCTCGATAAAATAGCAAATCTTTTAGCATAAAAACAAACTTTCACGAATATTGTATTTGTTTGGAAACAATGGATTCACAATATGTTTTTATTAAAACGTATTTACGGTGATTGTTCGTGACGCCCCAGATATCCACCAAAGATGACCCAAGCTACATCGGAGCAGTGGTAGAGTACCACCCGATCACTGACGGCGACGACGGCCAAATCATAGCCGAAGCCAACGTCAACAACTACCGAACCATCATAAGAACCGCAGCGAGTTATGTGCGTATAAATCCGACTTAAACAAAAAAAAAAAAAAAAAAAAAAGTCTTTTGCTTGTTTTCGTTGCTCGAGCCAATAAACAATTTTTTCCTTCCAGGCCGTCGACATAATTGTCTTCCCCGAATTCGGAGTGACGTCCATACCGAGCGTCAACGCTAGAGGAAAGGCTTTCAACGCCAGCGATTACCGGGCCTACTACCGAACCGCGGCATCATTGATCCCGGATCCCAAAGCTAATGAAATACCTTGCGATGCAGCTACATCGTATGCTCAGGTTCGATCATTTTTCCATTGTATTGTCCATTCCGGTATACCCAGACAATAAGCACAATTATTTGAAACAACAAAATCGAGGTATTTTATTTTTTAAGGAAATTTATACCATTTGGTAAACATTAGTGCAATACATATTTTCTAAAATGTTACAAGTGGTGATGATAAAAGAATTATTATTAGTAAATACATCTTGTGAAAGTTCTCTAGAAAAGCTCGTACTTTATCGTAATTTTTGCAAAAACGAGCAAAAAGTGATGAAAATTACCTTACACCCACACAGTCCCTGAAGGAAATATCATGCGCCGCCCGCGAGTACAGCATGTACGTGGTCGTGAACCATCACGAGCGCGTCGAGTGCCCGTCGCGCAACTGTTCGCCGGACGGCTTTCTCCTGTACAACACCAACGTCGCGTTCGACCGGCAAGGCCGGCTGATCGCGCGCTACCGGAAGTACAACCTGCTCGAGATCGGCACCAACGCGACCCGCGAGCCCGTGGTCTCCACCTTCAGTACGGACTTTGGCGTGACCTTCGGCCAACTCGTCGGCTTCGATCTGCTCAAGGAGAGCCCGGCCGTCCCAATGATCGGTAACCCCAACGTTACCGATCTCGTGCTCTCGTCGAGGCTCTACAACGAGCAGCCCTTCCTCGACTCGGTCCAACGACACGCGGCTTGGGCCTACGCCGCCGATGTCAACCTCTTGGCTGCAGCCTACAACTCGGACCTCAAAGGCAGCGGAGGTACGTTTCACCCATTCATACCGATATTCCGGCTATACTGTATAGTATACGTTTCAAACTAAGTATGGTTTTTCATAAAATGACAATTTTTCAAGCCATTTTCTATTTGTTTTGTTTTTTTTTTTCCATTAATCATTGTTTTTCCTACATCTACACTGTTGTTTTATATTTTACAATCGTGCTGTTCAAAAGATTTCAATCATGTACATAATTTCTGAAATCTCTTTTTTTGTTTTTCTCTCCCCTGATTCGTTGGGCGAACCACACACAAATCTACTGCAGGTAGCGGTATCTACGCGGGAAAACGCGGCCAGCTGCGCGTCTACCACCCAGGGGTGCCCTCGAACGCCCTGGTCGTCGCCGAGATACCAAAGTTGTCCGGAACTCACGCGGGGATTCCCCGGCAGGGCCGATCGAGCCTCCACGTGTTCAAGCAGGCCGAGGTGCCCACCATCTCGAGCTCCTCGGCCGCAGTGCCCAAGAGCGAGCAGAACCACACCCACGAGGATTTGGCCGCATACACGAGCCTCCCCGTGGATCCCAAGCAGAGCCCCCACATCGTGACCTTGTGCGACAACGGGTTGTGCTGCGAGTTCCACGTGGAGACCAAATTCGACGAGGATTTGGCGAAGAAGCAGGACGGATCGGTATACTACAGGTATACTCGGTTGTTGTGGATTTTAGCGAAACATTCAAGAGATGTTTTTACGTTGAACAACTTCCAGGTACCGATTCGCCGTGTTCAGCGGCGTGCGCCAGTTCGCGGCCGATCAGACGCTCGGCGTGGAGGTTTGCTCGATCGTCTCGTGCGCCGGTGACGAGATCGATAAGTGCGGCCGGCTGTACCCCGAGGGTGCGAGGGTGGTCGAGCCCACGGTCTTTTTGGCGCTGTACGTGACGCGCCGGGCCGATTTGGGGACCCGGAGCTTTTACTCGCCAACGACCGCTACGAGGGAGCTCTTGCCGATCAACACCACCGATTTTGGGTTCGCGATCGGCGGACCGGAGAGCAACAGTCTGCTGTTGGCTTACCTGTCGAGGCCCACGGGCAACGTGGCTGCTTTTGGTATCTACGGGCGGAGGTTCGATTGGGACGGGCAGCCGCCTACGAGACCGTCGTCGGCTGGTACTTCCGTGGCTCCTTCGGTTGTCGTTGTCGCGATGATGCTACTGGCTGTGGCCACTCGGTGTTTTGAGAGATATTGAAAAAAAAAAAAAAAAAAGAGAGAGAGAGATTATTCGTTTTTTATACATTGTTTTTTATTTCGCCCTATTTCTTTGAAACAAAAAAAAAAAAAAAAAACAAAAAAAAAAAAAAAATCTGTATCCTCTTTCCGTACAATATTTTTTTGAATTATATAAATTAAAGTTGATTAAAAAATATTTTTTGTACACTCGAATGATAATGCTTTCAAAATTCTTTTCTTCATTTAAAAAAAAAAAAAAACATATCAATTTCATGGAACAAAATATTTTATCCAATTACCTTAAATTTGTTTTATTGAAAAAAATATTGAACAGAATGAGGGTTAGTGAATATTTTTATGTCAAAAAAGAATTTGGGTGCTCAGTTCCATCTAAAAAATATATATACACATATCTATCAACGAAGCGTACCTACCATAAAAATAGATGATATTTATGAGTTTGTCAATGAATCCGATAATTTGTATTTGTGTATTTATCTACAGCATGAAAGATACGGTGCAATGGTACAAATATTTTTTGATAATTTCCCGGTGAATTCATGGACTTTAAAAAAGCAATAAATTAATATAACCAATGGTACCAAAGTGTTGAGCTGATTGTTGCTGCTGGCGGTCATCAGTTTTTTTTCAAGTGCCAGCCAAGTAAAAAATGCCTGTATCGAAAAAAAATATCAATGACCATTTAACAAAAGATTTGACGATGTATCAACTCGCATTTGATTAAAACTTTATGCTCCGTATACAATTACATTGTTTACAATGAAACAAATGTTTTTTTGTATTTAATTCATAGGTGTAAATATAATTACTATCCAGAAATACTTTTTAGTTATTTTCATTTTTTTATTATAATCTATTTAACACACACACTTTATAAAATATGTACATATTTATTTTTTATACCCTTGATACAATATTTATTTTTTTTTTTTTTTGTACAATTCAAACACAACTTATGCATAAACATAACAAATATCTCATCAAACGTAAAGAAAATATTTACAATAAATATCATATTTTTGACTTTTTTTTCTTAGAAATTGTAGTACATACTCATTTTTACTTAAATAACAGTCTCTGGCCATCAGTAAAAAAATTTAATTAAGCATCGTACTCTACATCTACTTACATTTTTTCATTTTAAACGAGACGCAGGTCATGCACAACAAAATAAATACTATCTTTAATTTAAATTCCGAAGAACAGCTTGTTCGGTATCACTTTTTTTTTTTTTTTTTTTTTTTTTTTTCATTTAAATCCGAGCGTTACACTACCTCACTATGTTTGCCTGCTTCAGTAGATTCTCAGCAAGCTCAATTAGCCGATTGTTCAGGAGCTCCTTTAAATTTCTCGAAAACAAAAAGTCCAAATGGCTAAACCTCGTGTCGGATATACTTTCCATAGCCACGACGTTCGACAGCTTTTTCGACAATTCAATCGTATTCTGCAAAAACAACGTATTCATGTTATATACGTAACGTTAAGACTTGATGTATAAAACATTTACACGTACCCCCGGAGCCGAAATGGCATCGCCTTTGCCGTAAAACAAGGCCACTGGTGCCACAACGTTGCTCAAGTTGTAGGAGGGGGCGTCTCGTTGCTTGTACCTCAAAAAGTTCTCTTTTGCTCCGTAGTCGTACATTTTAAAATCACCTTGGAAAATTAATCGTAACACGTACACGTTTGATGCACCGTGGACATTTTGATCGAATTAAATTTTTTGTTCATCTCACCTGTGTTCAAATTCTGGCTGTAGTGAATCAGCGTTTTAACCGAACCTCCGGCGGGGAAAAAGGAAAACAGGTGCGGCAACGCGCTCTGTCGAAGACAACGCGCATTTGAAAAAAAAAAAATCTTGTTTACGCGCCTCGATGATTTTATTCAGTCTTTGAATACACTCATCGGATTGTTTACTCACGGCGTTCAACTGGTGGGGGTTGTAGCCGGCCGTGTAGTAAATGAAGTTTACGCAGATCTCCTGGAATATGCTCTGGTCCCTGCAGGCGATTTTTCCGAAATGCGTGCTCGCGGCCGTCAATGGGAAGATCTCGTTGATTTTCGCGTTTAACACGAAATTCTGTAAATCACAGTATGATCAAAATTACTGACCGGGAAGGTGGGTTCGTGCAGTTTGGTTTCACTATCCCGAGAAACTCAAACTGATCCCAACGTATGCTTTTATTACTTTATGAATTGGGAGTAATAAATGTAACAAAAATTAGCGATCAAATATTTCGAGTACAAAGTCTTGGACCTCAAGTAACGTTTAAATAAAAAATACAATTTAATATAACTTTTTAAAACGTTATCTCCTTAAAATTGTACAAGTTTTCAGTAGGTAATTTTTCGTTGATGCTTTAACGGGGAAAAAAAACTGGGTGACCAAAAATCTGAAAATGTTTGGCTTTGTTTTGTAAATCTTGGAGTACCATTATAATACTTGAGTTTCTCAATGAAATAAAGGGGATGTGCATTCGGAAGTAAAAAAAAAAAAAAAAGTTATCCGTCTTTGGCACAGACAACATTGAAAAGGTAACAAAAAGTCTGTCCTCGATTTTGTTAAATATTTACCAGTCGTTAAAAATCATCGAGGGACTAATAAAGTCCTTGAACGATTTATAAAGATTTTCAAAGTCACTTGAAGACCTTTAAAGTCATTCAATGCAGGGTAATCGGTTGTGAGATTAATCATGCATAAATATAATTACGTCACTTTTATAGCAGCAGTGTTGTACTGGAGAAGCCGTATAAATGGCCCAGGCGATGAGTGCCAAAAAGCCACTGGGGCCAAACTTATCACTAGTTTGACTTTTCTATTGTACTCGGGTTTGGTGGACAGTAGAACGTAACTGATACTCGTACCCATCGAGTGGCCCACGTAAATCAACGAGGGCTGCTGCGTTTCCTTTAATATGTAGTCTATCGATGCCGGCATGTCGAACAAAGCGATCTCGTGGTAACTGTTTTGCCAGGCAATAAAAAAATATAGTTTGACCATGAAAATCATATTTACTGTAAATTAAAACTAAATAATACCCAATCAGTTAAATGCTGATTATTAATAGAGATGACATTTTGCTTACAATAAAACAACAACAAAAAATTAGTTATACTTTTGCGGAAACTGTGAATCATTAAAATAACAACATTTTTCATCATGAGTTATAAATTCTTAAAAAACTGAAACAAAAGTTAAATTTATTATCACCTTGGTGCATTGATAACATTGTATTTGAGCATCGATGAAAAAGAAGAAGAAAAGCGTAAAATTATTCAAATATTATGCAACGCAAATAAACTCTTTATACTCTTTGACATGAAAAAAAAAAAATTCTCAAAGGTGTGAATCAGTACGGAAAACAGCCATCTAGTTAGATGTGGTTCTCTAAAAATATAAAAAGTCCACCAAAACTTCAATAATACCACTCATGTACAGGGTTTTCAATAATTAAATAAAATAAAATAATTATTAATTGAAATACTTTTCCGTTAGTAATTACAGTTATTTCTTGATTGAAACAATTTTTAACTGGGAAATCAATTATTAATTGCAATTGTTTCATTGAGGAATTGAACAATTTAGACACCTGTTCATGTATAGCTAAATGTCGTTGTTTTTACGTTCACATTCCCTACTTATAGACAAAATTGCAAGTGAATGACTCGAGTAAATTTTATTATTCTACACGAGTGCAAGTGAACAAAAAAAAAATTTCTGACGAATCAGAAAAAATTTATCTTTGCGTGAATCGTGTGTTAATGCCATTACCTGAACTGCCAGAATTTCGGATTATGGTTAGGTGATAGCTTTACATGCGAGCGGGAGTAAGTGTTTCCTCGTGCGTTCCCCAGCCAAACATCGTAGCCAATGTCAGCTAACATGTACGCTAAAACCATTATTTGCAAGCTTTGAAATAAAATATATTTTAATAGATTCGTGGAAACGGAAAATCTATAGTGCTTGTAAATAATTTAAGATTTGTGTTATGAACACGTATACGTGCGATGCTAATCTCGACTCAGTTTAAACGTTGATAGATGTTTAAAAAAATTTTTTTTTTTTTTTTTTCAATAACAATGTTTGGAAAAATAACCAAGATGTTCTGAGATTGATAAAAATCTACAAAAAAAAAGGTTACATAAAATAGTTATTTTTTCCTTGTATTTATGAAAAATTCATGACAGGCGTGCTATAGTAGCAAACAATGCAATGATAAAGCATCATCTGATAATTGATCATCCACGTACAGTATTCTATAAGAGATGAGTAACGTTGATTGGCTTCGAGTAAAAAAAAAAAATCTACAAAGTGCAAGCTGGTAGGTTTCAAAAATAAATCTTATTCGATCAACAAGTAAACAGTCGTCAACTATTATGGATACCTTGACAAAACACATTTAAATTCTTGTAATTGCTTTAGGAAAGTATTATGAGAGTTGACTCTATTGTTTTTATGAAAGTGTATGATATAAAAAAAGTCATCAGCTATTATGTCATGATTAATTTACTGCCTTATACGTAACAATGTTAAATATTTTTTAAATTGCTTCATTTATAATTATTTTACACATTCCTGTCTGTGATCTTAATTTACACACAAAATTTTTTTATTAATCTATTGGCACTCGTACAGTTGAAATCAACATTTTGCGTACAGTGGTATGCATGTCTCATATTTTATCATCATTTTATTCTTGAATTTGAAATCATTTAACAACATTGATCTTCAGCTCTGCAAAACGCATGTTTTTTTTTTTTTTTTTTTTTTTTTCACACCTGCCTCGGCGCTCAAATTTCAAGTTAGTCATTCAACCTACGACATGCATGTCTATATAAAATTTTTTTGTAGATTTTTCATTCTCGTATTATACGCACTACGAGTGCGGGGAGGACTGGTTCACCTTGACCAACAGCCACGAATGCATATCGATGCAACGTATTGTATATTTGCTCGATGCATTTACGACTAGACGCACATTTGAAGTATCTAAGTTAAATGGAAAATAAATGAGTTCAAGTGTACGCGTGATCTAATGATGATTAAACTTGCTCCAAAGTTGCAGGCAATGTTTTGTCTTGCTCGTTTATTTTTAAAATTTGGTTCAGGATACACGTAATTACGTAAAATTGTACAATTAGCTTTATGTTATTGTAAAATTTCAAAAATTACAAATAACTTTTTTAAATTGAATAACTTGATTTTTTTTTTTTTTAATTTCTGATATTGTGGTTAACGTTGTCACCATTTGAGTAAAGTGTGATCAGTAAATTTGTCGCATTCGTGCGTATTTGGTATAAAAATTACATTTAATGAATGCAAACTACTCGGACGTGCCTTTTTTTTAAAATTACCTATCCTTGATACCCCTGAAAAGTACGTATAATTCTTGAAGTGAACTGCACTTAAAAATCACGTCAGTCGCGTTTTTTCCTCCTTTCCCTTTCGCATAAGTTTACACCTCGAAAATATGTCTGCCAAATGTTCTCACGAGACATTAACCATTTCGTCATTATCACTCTTTAACTTAAAAATACTGCATGATTCGCAACATATAAAAAAAAAAAAATTAAAAAAAAAGAACCATCGAGCATTGTCCCGCCAAAGATGGATTCACAGAACTAATTTATCGGTAAGAGGAAATAACGAAAGTGCGGAAGAAAAAAGGCCTCACCCAAATCGTGATCCGGACCCATGAGGATCCACGTATCCGAGGAAGCGAAGACTCCGTGTTGAAAAAAAACAACTGGTTTTCCCGGTGCCTTTGGTTTCGATGGACTACCGGGTATCCGGTGTATACGTAGTTTGTAGCCGTCCTCTGTCTTCACTATGTGCTCCTCCGCGGGATAGCCGTGCTCGTTTGCCATGGCCATCTTTTTTTTTTTTTATTATATTATTACAAGCAAAATATTACGACGGTGAAAAGTGTCAAAAGGGTCAAATGCTACTCGTTTGAGCTAGAAAATGGCACTAATAAAGCCATGTCAACGACATCACGTAGCTTGTGCCAACTTGTGCTCGCTTTATAATTTCAAGGTTAACAAAAAAATGTTGTATAAACATTTTTCCGAATAATAGCCAAACAATACATATTAGATGATTTTTGTCATCTTTCTTTGAAATTTTCATCAGCAGTACAGTAATTTTCTGTACATCTAAGCGATTATGTTCCAATATGAATCAATCAAGCCTTAGAACCAATTTATACACAACACTTATGAATTAATGATTTAGCTTGAGATGAACGTTTTAAATGATTAATTTGTTGTCAGTATAGTGGTAAACAGCAGTTGAAAAAAAAAACCATTGTTTTTTCAGTTACGTGATGTAATTTTTGAAACAAGTAGTTGGTGCACATTTAATCTACGTAACCACTTATTCTCACTCTGTCATTGGAAAATTTTTACTTAACTAAAAGAAGCAAAAAAAAAAATATATATATACATACTAGAAGGGTAAAAATTAACAAAATTATTTAAAATAAAAAACGTCCAACTACATTTACCGCTTATCAAGCAAATGTAAGAAACAAATGAAACGCCATGCACTTACGAAATCGAGACTGGTGAAGTTCGCGACAACTGATGAGTCTAGTCCAAATTTTCTCATCTTCATATGATTTCGGCTGTAAACGTACCTATCGTGTGCGAATTTGTCCGGTCGGAGGTCGAACAGGGACAACATGTCGGCCGAGCATAGAGGTAACACCAGCAGTGCGAATTTCAAAGCAGCTCTCGACATAGTAATTGCCCTTGATTATTCGCCAATATTATATTATTCAATGTACTGAAAAAGTAACGAGTTGACAAATAAACGAGTAAATATTTGTTTTTTACGTAACACAAGTGCCGCGCCACACTGCTTTTCCAATAATGTTTGTGTTTGCTTTCCGCATCGAATTAGTGATGTCACCGCTAACTAACAATTATCGAGTGTGTGTCTTTTCTCTCCATCTTTCTCAAGTTAAAATTTTTGTAACTTTTCCGTACATGCATACGTAAAACAATTTAACGAACGGCGTCTAAAAAATTATGCTACGTTAATTACGTGTGTCTACTTTGAATTCTAAATTTCATTGACGCCATTCCGTTTGGTATGTCTGTAAAATTTTTAGGAGATATACCAAAAGTTGTGAGATTTGTAAATTTAATATGCGATACTTTACATTTAAAAAAAATATTTTTTGACAAACATTTTCGTTTTAACTGTTATTTATAATATACTTTAACTATCGTACTTTTTCGAGTTGATAGATGCCTTTGCTCAGGCACGTTGTCAAGTTTATTGTCAGAACAATCAGCGCAGTAAAAGACTAACTTCAAATACTTTCACATGATAATTCACACAGAAATTGTATAAATTCGCTGATTACTCTTGGTTTTAAGAATTATTTTTTTTTATTGTATGAAATAAAAAAAAAATTAATAATAATAATAATAATAATGGAATTTCTAAATAATACAAGCAAAATCACACTGTAAATTAGTGGACAGGTGATTTAACGTCTCGACAAGTAGACACGAACCACGAAATCATTAAATAATAAGTATGCGTAATAATTTACGCTTACTTTTTCAAACACCTCAGACACGATGCTCATAAAATAAAAAAAAAAAATGTATAAAAATATTTAAAAATAATGCAAAAACTAATTTCTACTCACGTACTTATATGTACTATTGATACGTTGGCACTGCAGTAACGTATTCCACCACACACTCGACACTGTACTCAGTACTTGTCAAACACAATTGTTACACGTAGAACTAATCACATGCTGTGGCTTAGGAGCACTCTCGAAATGAGTATCCAGTCCAACTCTGGTTTCAAATCCAAATCATCTGCTGTACTCTCTCCTAGTCAAGGGCTCATTGCCTCCTCTGCACTTTGGGCCGGAGACCAATCGTCATATTCAAGCACTATCTAATTCTAGACGAAACACCAAACCATCGAGCATAAAAAAAACGGGTAAATAAAGTTTAAAAAAAAAAAAATAAAAATAAAAAATGAAAAAACGAGCTTGTTGGTAATACGAACATTACCATGACCGGGGCAGGCGTCCGCCTCATTCCACGCTGGCACGTTGAATTGCACATTGCCCGCGCTCGCGAGCTTTCAGGCACCTGTTTTCCTTATATCTGTATCATATATATATACATATATACACGCGTTGTGCGTAAAAGTGTGCGTAAGTGCGCGCGCGCGCACCAACCCTCGCGAATCTCGCGATGCACGTCATATCATCCTTGATGACTCTTCTTCTCCTTCCGTTTCTTCTTTTTCTCATGATGTTTACAACAACAACAAAAACAACAACAACAACAACAACAATAACATCAGCAACTATGGTAGGATATCTTACGTGTATTGAAAAATAAAAATGGTCGGATGTTGATGTGTAAGATAAAATTTATATCAATCTTAGGATCGTTGCATATGTATTTTTTGTGAAGCGATGATATCAGTACTACATTTTTTGTTAGTTTAGAATAATTTATTTCAATATGATGCTAGTGTGTGAAACATGATGTTTTATTTCTTGATAAAAAACTACGACAAAATTACTTTTTTTTTTTTTTAATTTTTTTTTTTCTTTTTGTCTACTTATTTTCATAGGTGGTTGAACTTTTTTCGCTTTTACTTATTAAAAGATTGACGTCAACTGGAATATTCCCACAAGTTTGTTCGTTTTCTAACCAGCATGCATCGCTTGAGTGATTATTACGCGCATCCTTTACTGGCTCTGTGTGTGGAGGGTGTTATGTTAAGTCTATATTAAATTGTGGATTTAAATGATTTTTTTTCTCGAAAATACGCCTGGAAAAAATAGTGAAAAAATGTTTAAGCAGGTATAATATTCTTAAAGAAAACGCAATTTTTTTCAGCATTATCTAACATTTTTAATTTTTACCGGAATCTCCATAAATTAACATCTATATTTTATCAGTTTTCAAACTTTTTTTCTTTTCTCATTTTCAAGTCTTAAGTATAATTAATTCATCGGATTCAAGAAATGATTAGATCACATCTTTTTTTAACAATTTGTATCATGTTTATTGTGATTCATTTAAAATAAAATACATTAAACACCAACACAAATTCAAATAATACTAGTTATCTACCAATGCATGAAAATTGCCAATACTCCTATGCTATCAGATTCAGCTTGAGCGTTAAACTTGACACCAAAGTCCATATTACTACATTTCAATGGGGTGTAATACCTGATACATTAAAAGAAATCCATCTTAACGACTAAATAAAGTGTTTCCCCTTACATCATTGTTTTTAAATTAATTTCATAGTACATAAATACAAAGATGGAAAAACAATTTATCATCTGGTAAGGTTCGACCAAGTTTTGAAGTAAAGGTTTATGTGATACATTAAAAATATACTCAGTCATTAATGTAAAATTATAATAAATTGTTTACATAATACTCGATAAGTTTTTTAAATTTAATTCATATGCCACTGTACTCGAAATTTAATTGAAATATTTATATAACTAAGAAGCCATATTTCATGGATTTCAGTTTAACAAGTTGATTATTCACTACTTTATTGCTTCAGTGAATTTTCCATGATTTCCAGGAGGCGATTGTTCAGCAGTTTTTTTATGTCTTGAGCTACTACGAAATCCAAATGGCCAAACTTCGGATCAGGTACCGATTCTATCGTCACGACGTTCGGTAGTCGTTTCGACAATTCAATCACGTCCTGAATAATTGTAAATTATACATTTATCAGTAAACGTAAAAATTATTGAGCTTTTTTTGTTGATATAAACATACGTCTGGTGCAATCATAGAATCTCCTTCCCCATAAATCAAAGCTACGGGTGCAACTATGTTGCTCAAGTCATAAGCTGGTGGCTCTGGCTGTCCGTACTTCAGAGAGTTTTCTTTCTCTCCAAAGTCGTACATTACAAAATTACCTTGGGATAGGAATATTAAATAATAATTATATCCAATTCGGTATATTGTAGAAATGTTGGATGTACTCACTGCTACAAGATTTTTTCATCTTACCTGACTCTATATTCTGGATATAATGGAAGATCGATTGAGCTGATGCTCCAGCGGGAAAAGAGGAAACCCAGTGGTGCCATGTATTCTAAAAATATAGTATCTATTTTATTGGGTCAATAATGGTTGAGTTTAAAAATTTATATTTTGATTTGAAATGTACAACCAGAGATGGGCAGTACTTTAAATATGTTCAACGGGATTGTTTAAATTTTAATTCAAATAATTCAGTCACTTAATTACTTCAAACAAATGTAACAACCTAATAAAATACTTTTATTATTGTTATTGTTGAAATATTATATCAAATTAACTACATTATCAAATTTATTATTTTGAATCAAGTATAGTACAAACTTGTTTGTTTTCAATCATGATATTTAAATATTTTATTTCAAATAAATTTGTTTACGACTTTTTAAAACCTAAAATATTTAAAAAATAGCAGAAAGACATGTAACTGTTACCGTAAAAATTGTTTATTAAAAACTTTTGTAATTACTGATCACAACTTTGCCCATCTCGTGTATGGCTCATCATACTTACAACGTCTAACTGAAGAGACTCAGTCAGAAAGCTCAAACAGAGTTCATGAAACATACTTTTTTCTCCGCATAAGGTGCTTATCATCTTGGAGCTTGCTTCACTCAGTGGAAGCAATTCGTAAACATTCATATTTGTTAAGGCACCCTGTAAAAAAATCAATCATCAATATGCTTTGTCGCGTCACAATTCCCTACACTTTTTTATGTACTAAAAGTATATAATTTTAAAAAAACTTGGTACGTGTTAAACAATTTCACTCTTAGATTTATATTTAGCAGTGCGAAACACATCTTATTCATACATATTTTGGTGTTCCTGTGTATTTTTTAAAAATATTTTATAAATATTGATAATCCTTTGCTCACGTAACAATTTTTTTGTTCACATGCACGGACAATCTCTGACACATGTTGTGTGGTGAGGGTGTTTATCCTAACTTACGATTATTTATAAAAATAATTACGTCACTTTTATAGTGTCCGCATGTTTCATGATGAGTTGTACGGTGGCTCGATGAGGTGAGACCCATAAAACAGCTGGGGCCAAATTAATCACTAGTTTGATTTTTTCGTTGTACTCGGGTTTGGTGGACAGCAAAACATTACTTATGGTTCCACCCATCGAGTGGCCCACGTAAATCAACGAGGGCTGCTGCGTTTCCTTTAATATGTAGTCTATCGTTGCTGGTATGTCGAACAAAGCAATTTCGTGAAAGCTGCCATCGTAAACAAAACAAATTTGCTTGTCATTGATCGCGTATGAAATTATGTTCTTGAGAATTTACTATCGTGTGACTAGAGCTGATACATTGTCTTGTTAGGTAACTGACATTTTTAATTTACCTACTATTAATTTTAACTTTAATTTTTAAAAAATCAGCAACAATTGAATAAATTTTATCAACCAAGTCAACAAAATTTTGAGTTACCATGTAAAAACCAAGTCAAGTTAAAGTTGTAGTTACGTAAGTATAGCGTCACTTGTCTTTCATAGTGTGCATACATAATTTTAATTAATCATGTCGTATATTAAGTGTGCATAAATTATTAGTTGTGGTTTTAAAAAAAGAATTTCTTTTTTTACATTTGAAACAAAGTGTTTAAGGTTTAAGGGGCTTTTAGAATAAAATTAAAAATTGAAATTCAATCATATTCATAAAATGTATTTGTGTCCATGAAAAATTAATAACCTGAAGCGCCAGAATTCCGCGTCATAGTCCGGTGACAGCTTGACGTGTGAGCGGGAGTATGTGTTTCCACGTGCATTGCCGAGCCAAACATCGTAACCAGCATCGGCTAACATGTAAGCTAAAATTGTTATACACTATAAGCATTCTACTCTTGATCTGTATACCATTAAAAGATATATATTTTAAATATTAACTTTAGTGAAAAGGTTTAAAGTATTTATTTTTTTCTCCTAGTAATAACTAAATAGACAAAGAAAATAATCTATTCCCTGCAAAGGCTGGTATATCTTGAGGAAAAATTTTTTTTTACATAGAATACAGGAGAAATTATGTGTAAACTGATAATATACAAATAAATCATGAAATACATATATCTTTAGCTTTTTTAAATTTTACTATTTTTTTGTAAGTATGTAAGTATTATGTATAAGAACAGCAAAAATATTAAAACAAGTAAACCCCGCAAGCATTGTTAAATTTTTGTTTTGAATTTCATGTGTTGAGTGAGACAATAACTAGATATTTTTGTTGTTTCCACTTTTTTTTTAGTAATCGCATTTTCCAAATAAAAAACTAATCTAGGTTTCAGATTCTACGATTTATTCACTCTTTTTTCTTAAAATTATTTGATCTAAACTTTTGGGATATAACGCATTAATTAAGACTTTTATGCTGATTTATTATTACAGTAAAGTAAGTCACATTAGAATTATTAATTTTAGACATGTGTATTAACTTCGTTTTCTCTTCCATATAAACGTTAAAAAATTCAAAATATTAATAAAAAAAAAAAAAAATTTATTCATCGTCAGCACTCTTTGATTTAAAAAAATTGCACGATGGCAAAAATGAGAGTCATTAGATCATATTTATTTATTTATTTATTTATATATTTTTATTAAACACTATTCAGAGAACTATTTTATCGGTAAAAACCTGGAATAATACATCACCTAAGCTATGTTCTGGACCCATAATAATCCATTGATCTGAAGATGAGAATAATCCATGATGGAAAAAAACAACTGGTTTTCCTGGTGCCTTTGGTTTATCCGGACTGCCAGGAATTCGGTGTACGTGTAATTCGTAGCCATCCTCTGTGGTCACTAAGTGCTCTTCTGCGGGGTAATCGTGATCGTCTACCATTGCTACCTTTTTTCAGAGATAGCAAGAAAAACATTGAGATTGAAAAAAATTTTATACTTCATTTTCTAAAATGAAAAATTTTTTACTTATCACTATTCATAACATAATCTTACGCTCAAGTATTTCAATTAAATACTTAAATACTTCAAGTATTACTTTTCTTAATTGTTTTCTATCTCAATTTTTGATGGATTATTTTTTCTGGAGAAACAGTTTCCAATTACTGTGCCATAAGTAATATATAAATAATATTCATTTAACATAAATACTGCATTACACTCTCAGCAAAGAAATCATGTTTCAAAGAACAACAATTTAATAAATTCGAAGACTTACTCATTAAATATTTACTAAAAACTATATACTTACGAAGTCGAGAACATCTGAGTTTTCAGAATCTGATGAGTTTAAACCCGTTTTTCTCGATGACATATGAAGTCTACTTCGCGTGTACCTTTCCTTTGCAAATTGGCTTGGGTTGGCACCAAATAACTGAAATAGCTGACATAGTACGTCACCCGAACATAGAGTTAGTACTAAAAATGTAATCTTCAAAGCACCTCTTGCCATGATTGTCTTTTTCGGGACTTTTCAATGCTTTTATGGTCACTAAACTAAAAAAGAGCCGAAATTGAGATGTAAATAAGTAAATAAATTACTGAATGAGGAAAGAAGTTGATGGATTAGTAAATAAATAATTATAAATTTTTCTTGCATTGCACCCATGAGAGTAGATTTTTTTCTAACTTCGAGTTAACTGGCAAGTAAACGCACCAAAAACGATTTGTCGCAGTGCCTTTTACATCTTCTTAAAAATTGTGCATTAAACTTTTCTACGTGCTTTGATTTATGTTTAATTACCAAAAATAAATTATCCACTGAACAATATATATTTATATCAATAAACTTTGTTTTAACGTAAAATAACTAATCATTCGTGATTTTACATTATTTAAAATATTAAAAATTAGAACAAGAAAAAATAGTATGGAAAATAGGCTAAGAGTTACTTGAGGTACGTTAAAATAACTTACGCAATAATATTGCAACAACAGATGATCGTTGAGTTTCACTATTTTCCAAAATCAAGACGATATTTTTTACAATTCCATACTGTGTTGCCTTGCAGAAGCACTGATAAAAACAGAACATTGCACAAAAATTCCTATCAGTGTATACTCATCACAAGTGGTTGTCTCATTCGATGCAAGCAGCTGACTTGCGTGACTATGGGCACTGAAGTGTGAAAATTTTAGACGTTATAACGTGTAATTTTCGTTGTACGTATACACTTTTCCAAAAAGCAATTTAGCGAGATTACACTCTCCGAAGTGTATTTACATTTTTCAACATGTAATTTAGTAATTTGCAGTTTTCCAATGAACAATAGGAATGGACTAAAATTTCATAAGAGCAAAATCACAGAATGACTTTTTCGAAAACAGTGATATTACGCAGGTCCATTTTTAAAAAAATGCAAAATTACTTTCTCAATAAATTCAACTGCACAAAAATTACTAATTTTAACTTTAATTTTTGTACGATAGGATAAATAGTGTGGATAATCGTGTCTATAATATATATATATATACCGTACAGGAGTTCCACGATTACACTCGCATTCAACACATCCTTAAAAATAATGACGACTCGTACTTACAAAGCGAGGATATAACAGTTATTAAATTTCGTGATGTCGCAATTTTGTGTGAGACACAAGAAAAATTAATTAAGTTGATTGTAAAAAAGAAACGTGCTTATTATTTGTATCAATACTTGTAATTGAGGATGTTATTTCATTATTATAATTTTATGAGTACATATGCCGATCCTAAAACTTTTGAGATTTTCATACTTCAAAATAGGTACTGCATGTTTTCGTAATAATGTTATTTTAATTTGTAATTTGTAAAGCAGAAAGCTACAAATAATTAAATTTATTTCGTAACAAAACTAAATCAAAATTGATAATAACATTACTAACTTTGAATCCCATAATAAAAGTTTCACTCTAATTAATATACGACATAAATTTTACAATAATTTAATATGATGTATTTTGAAAAGTATGATGTATTTAAAAAAATGATTCGTGATTCTAATTATAATTAATAGTAGATTCACAAGTTGTTAAGTTACAATTACAAATCAAGGTTAAGAAAAATTCAAAGCAAGAGTAAACTTTCTGAATTTTTAACAAAACTTTACACATTTATTGTTGGATTTAAAATTTTTTTATACAAAGCTAAGAAAAATCGATTTCTTCTTAACGATATTATTGTGTAACCCCCTCACTGCTTGAGTGAACTTTCCATAATTTCCAGGAGGCGATTGTTCAGCAGTTTTTTTATGTCTTGAGCTACTACGAAATCCAAATGGCCAAACTTCGGATCAGGTACCGATTCTATCGTCACGACGTTCGGTAGTCGTTTCGACAATTCAATCACGTCCTGAATAATTGTAAATTATATATTTATCAGTAAAGGTAAAAATTATGGAGTTTTTAAATATATGTATATAAACGTACATCTGGTGCAATAATGGAATCTCCTTCCCCATAAATCAAAGCTACGGGTGCAACTATGTTGCTCAAGTCATAAGCTGGTGGCTCTGGCTGTCCGTACTTCAGAGAGTTTTCTTTCTCTCCAAAGTCGTACATTACAAAATTACCTTGGGATAGGAATATTAAATAATAATTATATCCAATTCGGTATATTGTAGAAATGTTGGATGTACTCACTGCTACAAGATTTTTTCATCTTACCTGACTCTATATTCTGAAGGTAGTGTAAGACCGATTGAGCCGACGTTCCCGCGGGAAAAGAGGAAATCCAGCTGTGCCACATATTCTATGAATAGTGTCATATTTTATTCGAGTTAATGGTGATTGAGTATAAAATAAATATTCTGATTTGTAATGAATACAGCTCATTTTTCTTACAACATCCGATTGAATGGACTCCATTTGAAATATCGCGCAGAGTTGGCGGAACATGCTTTTTTCTCCGCATAAG
Organism: Copidosoma floridanum; assembly: GCF_036245765.1. NCBI lineage: Eukaryota > Metazoa > Arthropoda > Insecta > Hymenoptera > Encyrtidae > Copidosoma > Copidosoma floridanum. Next base: position 8,345,882 of record NW_028321891.1, read on the forward strand.
GTGGTTATCATCCTCGGTGTTGCTGCGCTTAATGAAAGTAATTCGTAAATTTTCATATTGTTCAAGGCACCCTGTAAAAAAATCAATCTGAATAATCACTCCGAGTTCTGTAAGCTTAATGAATCAAACTATCGTTTATTAATAACGCATAATAAAACAAGCAGATAAATTGATGAAAAAAACACTATGCCATGCTTATAAATTACGACCAAAATGCATTTGTTGAATATCTGTAAAACAATTTAAACTATTTGTACAGACACCTTGTACCACAAACATATAAAGGATGTTTATTCTAAATTCTTAATATTCTGTTTTTATCTTAATCGTCGGATAGATCTGAGTAACAATATTGTCATCATATTAGACTAAAAAAAACAAGTTTTTGCATGTAAAGAAAAAACTAGTATTCAGTAAAATTAAAAATAGAAGAAGCGTAATTTTGAGAAAATAAATGAACTTAGTTAAACCTAATCAGCCTACCATTACTATATATTTAAACAGTTATTATTTCGCACTAAATTTTACTAAATAACCATTTATGTTTTATTTATATTAAAGAGTCACACCATGCAGCTATTTCAAGTACAATTTACTAAAATATGAACTTTTTCACACGTTAGTAAATACTAGTAACTTTAATTTTTAAAAAAGTGTTTTTGTATTTGGCACAGTAGTGATTTTCTGTGATACACGTTATGACTTATTTCTCACTTTTTCTTGCAGTTAACGCATGAAATAATCACGTTCTACTTGTTACCCACCTCTAACCAGAAAGTAATAAAATATTTAATAACATTATTTATCAAAACTGAGATTAAGTAATAATTTACAAATATTTTACGTAAATAATTACCTTTATAGAGTCGGCGTGGTGCAGAATTAGTTCTACGGTGGGTTGATGAGGTGAGAGCCATGTAACAGTCGTCGCCAAATTAATCACTAGTTTGATTTTTTCGTTGTACTCGGGTTTGGTGGACAGCAAAACGTTACTTATGGTTCCACCCATCGAGTGGCCCACGTAAATCAACGAGGGCTGCTGCGTTTCCTTTAATATGTAGTCTATCGTTGCTGGTATGTCGAACAAACCGACTTCGTGAAAACTATTTGGAAAAAAATAAAATACTTGACCGTTTCGTTTGACTGCAAAAAATCAACAACAGTTAAATAATCCATCACTTAAATACAAGCCGTGGGATATTTCAAATTTATGATCTACCGATATTTGGAGTTAATAACGCAGTTTATCAAGTGAATATTGTTTAAAATTGCAATTTTAGAAAGTTATTTTAAAAAATCACTCAAGTTTCCTAGTCACCAGGCTGGTTGAAAGGGCTTTTATCATTTGATACTCAAAATTTAATTTCAGAGGTTGGTGGGTAAAAACCTTTAAGTGTGAATATTTAAAAAAAAAGGAAATTTTCAAATAATGAATTACGTTTTCAACTTATTGAATAAAATTCAAAATAATGTGTGTGTGTGTGTGTGTTTTTTTTTTCATCAAAAATTAATCACCTGAATTGCCAGAATTCCGCGTCATCGTCCGGTGACAGCTTGACGTGCGAGCGGGAGTATGTGTTTCCACGTGCATTGCCCAGCCAAACATCGTAACCAGCATCGGCTAACATATACGCTAAAACAGTCATTTCAAAGTTTTAAAACATACATTTAAAAAACGGAAGATCTGAGAAAGCACTGATCTTGAAGCTGTAAGAGTATACTTACTAAATGTTGTTGGTATACATTGATTTTTACTTAGCTTCAAACTATAAAATTTTTCAATATGTATTTTGTATACTTAAAATTAGTATTGTTAAATGAAAGATTCAAAAAATTTACATTTTCTTCCAGTGTTTATAGAGTAGTAGATTAAAGTGTTATAGTAACACATGACCATAAGTTAATTAGGTTTAGAAAAATAGGTCTCATTTATAGACAATAGAAAAAATTAATTGTATCGTTATGAAATATTAAATCGTCCAATTTATATGTACATTAAATAATGAAAAAATTGTTACTTGTAATTATTGATGAATAAAAAATTCTAAAAACAGCATAACGTCAGTAATGTCTGTTTGTACTGCCCATAAGCTATGAGTGGAAAAAAATAGATTTTTTTCTTCTGAATACTTCTGTATTAATTTTTCTTAATTATTTTTGCTCGGTTTTTAACCGAGGTATGAGATGGTGCAATTGCGTAGAGATGTAGAATGAAGTAAATCACAATTAAATTGTTACTTGAATTAAAGACATTAAATAATTGGAAAAAATAACCGTAGGACGGAATATATTTTATGAAACAAAAAAAAAAATTTTTCAATTATTTTATTGACAAAAGCAGAAAACACAATTTTACCAAAGCTATGTTCCGGGCCCATAATTATCCACTGATTTGAAGAGAAGAATAGCCCATGCTGAAAATAAACGACTGGTTTTTCTGGTGCCTTTGGTTTATCCGGGCTGCCAGGAATTCGGTGTACGTGCAATTCGTAGCCATCCTCTGTGGTCACTAAGTGCTCTTCTGCGGGGTAATCGTGATCGTCTACCATTGCTACCTTTTTTTGACAATCGTAAAAAATTTTTCATACATTTTTTTAACTGGGAATATTCATAAGGCAGACAAACAATTTTTCCAATTTTTCATTCTACAATAGCATTTTTTTATTTTAATAAGTCTTTGGCTATTTTTAAATCATTTAATAGCTAAAACATGTGCTTGTGATTAGTGAAAATGTTATTATAAAAATTATCTTAAAGTCCGTAGTACTAGCAAAAACTTACTACTTAAGAAAAACTATTTGCATCTTTTTATAAATTTTTTTTCTTTTAACAAGGGAAAAAACAAATATTGATCGGTGGTTAAAAAACGTGAAAACCACCTTAAATCACAAAAACAATAAAATGATTCCCATCAAATAATTTTCAGAATTTACTCACGAAGTCGAGAGCATCTGAATTTTCAGAAACTGATGAGTTCAAACCAAGTTTTCTTGCAGCCATATGAAATCTACTTCGCATGTACCTTTCACTCGCAAATCGGCTTGGGTTGGCACCAAACAATTGAAATAGCTGACATAGTACGTCACCCGAACATAGAGTTAGCACTAAGAATGTAATCTTCAAAGCACCTCTTGCCATGATTGTCTTTTTCGGGACTTTTCACTTCTAAGATTTTTACTTGACTACAAAAAAGCTGGAACTAATAAACAAACAAGTGAGTAAATCGAGGATCTGCAATTTTTTTTTTTAAACTGAAGTAATGGTTTTATTGTCTACTAGTGCTAATCATCATACGTGCTTTTTTTATTGTTCTTTCTGTTTATAACACATTACTATGCTATTTATTTCCCAAATTCAATTTTAAATAATATATGTAAGCAGTGTAATTTATTTTTCTGTTAAACGAAAAAACCATTTCGTACTGGAAAACTGTAGTAAAACACTTGTAAATGTTCTTAACGTTTACAGTTATAAAATAATTCTTGAGTACAAAATTATTCTACATGTTAACTGCGATTTTTACTAGATTAAGATAACATATTTTCGCAAATATTAATTAAAATATTAGCGAATTTTTAAATTTTTTTACTGATTTCGTAGTAAACGTATCTTCAGGGCAAAAATGTGTGAAATAAAGATATTTTATTTCATTAAAATGTTTTAACAACTAATTTTAGAAATGTCATGAACATATACTATTTGAAAATAATGCAATATTTGTCTCAGTGTGTTTAGATTTATGTTATTTTAAAACTATAGAAATAAGTTTTTATATAAATTAAAAATGCTTTTACATTGATTTGAAAAATTAAAGTTTTGGAAAACAAGATAGAGATTTTCGTACGAGAAGCCAGGATTAATTTTAGACAAGATCAGGACCACTTACGCAAGAGTACTACAACAAGATCCTTCAATTTTTCTATTTTTTATCAACAAGATGACACTTTTTACAATATTGTAAACACTTTTATAGCAAAAGATCTAGAAAGAACAGGACTTTACTCGCGACGGGCGGACGTCTCATTCGGTACTGGTAAGCTGACTCGCAGGACAGAGGAGACACTAAATTTCAACAATTTTTGGAGTTGGAGTGTGTATTTTTTTAATTACACACGTTCTCCCAAAGAGCAATCAAATAAGATTACTCTTTCTTAAATGGTTGAGTCTCGTGCTTACATTTTTTGAAATTTTATTTGACAATTCACATGTTTCTACTAAATAAACCGGGTAGACTGCAATCTTGAAAAACGCAGAATCACGCAGTGACTTTTTCAAAGACAGCGATATTACACAGGTTTGCTCGTTTAATTAGAGTAGTTTCACAAAATTACCTCCTCAAGAAGAGCGATTATGCAAAAATCACGCATTTTAAAGGTAAATTTTACACATTAGAGCAAACAGTGCAAACAACCGAGTCACATTGTATAAGTAATTTACAGCTTGCGAGTTTGTAATCGTAATATTAATTTGAATGACGACTCAGTACAACCGTACAAAACTCACGAATTTTTAAATTTTGCGCTATTGTGAGCCTGGACGCAAGAGAAGTTGAGTGAACGGAGGTACACAAATTCAATCTGCTTGTTGCCGTAATTTTTATACCTATATTTGTAATCAGCTGTGTCCTCTTTCCACGTACAACAATAATAAAGCAAAAATTTTCATGAAAATAAAACATATTTACTTCTTGAAAAGTATTTGTTTACTTATTTGTATTTATACTGTAACTAACATTTTTTGTAAGATTTGCATACCGCAAAACAGGTACACATATTATTGTTGAAATAATACTTCTTTACGACTTGATATTTTTCGTATGATTTGTATTTTATTTTTTATACTTTTTTTTACAACGATATAAACTATAAAAAAATGCTATTAAAACTCTTATAATATTTAAATTCAACCAATGTCTTGAATAATAAATATTTCAAATGTGGCACTACGTTGTTATATTTACTCGTGCTCCGAGCACTTAGCTACTCTTGAAGACTATCTTTCTGTAATTTTGTTATTAGTCACGTCCTCAACGAGTTCCAACAGCCGATCGTTCAATAAACTTTTCACATCTTGGGCCATTATAAAGTCCATGTGGCCAAAGTTTGGGTCAGGAACTTCTACCAATGCCACGACGTTTTTTAGTTTTTTTGATAATTCAATCACATCCTAAATCATTTTATACATATTTACTTCAAATACCAATACTGATAGTATTATTCATTACTTCACGACCATCCGGCGTCGGTGTGCGAGAACAGTCAGTGTAGGTAACTGAGAGCAGAGTGAAATAATCTATTATGTACTAGCAAATTTAATTTTTCGTACGAGCAGTGTATAAACGTCGTCGGTTCAATTATCACAAGAGAAAAATTTCGCCTTGGTTGGTACACCTGCTAAAGTGGACTCAATCCAAGCACTTGGTCATTGACAAGTAACAAATCATGTCCACGGTCGTACATGACAAAAATTTAATAGAAATGTACAATGTGACGTCAACAACACACTATATATTTGCATGACGTATGTTTTTGATAAAAATTTACAAAATTTGCTGTTTCTTACGATGCTTACATAAAAAAAATGGCCATATATTTTCGTGGAATTTTTTAATACCTAACAATAGTTAGTTGTGCCAATAAAAGGTAATAAATAATTTTTGCCCATTTGCCCTTTACAAATGAAGGGATAAAGAAAAGAAAAATTGTGACCCTGTACCAACTGTTCTCAAAGGCTTGGAACCACGAGTAATATTTTAAAAAGCGTACCCCTGATCCTACGAGGGAATCACCAAGTCCATAAAACAAGGCTACGGGTGCAACAATGTTGTTCAAGTTGTAAGACGGTGGCTCTGGTTGTCCGTATTTTTTCAAGTTTTTCTTCTCCCCGTGGTCGTACATTAGAAATTCCCCTTGGGATAAAAACATTGAATTACAATCGTATCCGTTTCACTGCGTGGAAAAAGTATAAGTTTTATCGATATTTTCATATTACTTGTTCTTTGTTTATCTCCATCTAAATGCATATTCTGTATGAAATGAAAAGCCGTTTGACGCGATGCTCCAGCTGGCAAAGCTGTGACTACGTCCGGCAATATGCTCTAAAAAAGTTTTCTCTTCATGAAATTTCACATCCGCATGATGGAATTGAGAAATGGATATTTTTCATTTCTAATGTGTATCTTAGTTCATTACTCACAGAGTTCAACTGACGAGGATTGTTACCATTTACAAAGCTCATTACTGTCAGACAGTAATCGAAGAATATGCTTTTAGTTCTACAAACGTTTTTCGATAATCTTGAAGTTGCGGCACTTAATGGAAGCAATTCATAAATTCTTGCATTTACCAAGAAATTCTGTAAATTACAAATAATTATGACATTTGATTCTTGGAAATACGACAGATCAAAGCTAGTTGATGAATTGTATTTCAAAATCAAACAAAACTATTAAAGACATTATATTATGTTGTTTCCAACTGGTGATTTCCTATGGATAAAAAACTAATTGAAGTAACAATACCACTTGTAGTTATATCAGTAGTATTTCTAGTAATTATTTTCGATGAGGGGCTATTATTAACAAACGTTGAATCGATTAATTGTTGACAAATAATTATGTATATGTTACTTTTATAGCTTCGCCGTTACTCTTCACAACTTTTGCGGCATGTGGAAGTGGCGATGCGTACCAATAAATAGCTGGGGCCAAACCAATCGCTAGTTTAATTTTTTCGTTGTACTCGGGCTTCGTGGATAGTAAAATGGTACTTATAGCCCCACCCATCGAGTGGCCCACGTAAATCAACGAGGGCTGCTGCGTTTCCTTTAATATGTAGTCAATCACTGCTGTAACGTCTAACAGGGCCATCTCGTGGTAACTGGTGCGAAAAAAGAAAAAAATAAGAAATATTATAAAGAATGCTAAAATTATTGTAATTTGTCTAAGTGCGATGTATTGTTACAACATAAATCCTGAAATTCATTTTCTAACGTATGTTGTGATGGATGTCATATAATTTTTTTCTCGTTGTTACTCGTCCCTTAAAATTTAAATTTTGATGAAAAATATTCATTTCTTCCATTAATAAGGTTTAACTTTAACAACAACATCCTTGTAGATTGCAAATCATAAAAAAAAATTCTAACCAATGACATATGCTTAAAAATTTTCTCTTTATTTTTTAATTGTTAACAGAAAAAATATAACTTTTTTCAATGGCTTTAAAGCATCGGTTGCAATTCATTCATTTGAAATACGTAATAATACGTAAAAAGTACGTCTAATTTGATTTTTTTTTTTAAATAAAAAAATGTTGTCCAATTAGATTCATTTTTCTTAAAATGTAAAAACCGTATTAGATTATAAAATGATTTTAAATTAATACATGGCCTTTTTTACATAAACAACATACACTACTATGTATATCAATCAATGACTTTAGCACCTTATTTCACTCGTACACAGTAGAGAAAAAATCAATCACTGGAAAATGTATTACATTCCTTAAACTATACTTTCATGTTGTTTTTTTTTTCATAAAAATCAAACATTTTTCTGATGAAAAAATTAATTACCTGAATTGCCAGAATTCTGCGTCATAGTCCGGTGACAGCTTGACGTGCGAGCGGGAGTATGTGTTTCCACGTGCATTGCCCAGCCAAACATCGTAACCAGCATCGGCTAACATGTACGCTAAAATCATCATTGTTACAATACTTATGGTCTAAAATATAACACTTTTTTCATCTCATACTCTCGGGGAGTGACTTATTACTGATACCCACTATTGAATACCACCCAATATTTAAGTGAATGTACATGGTAAACTAAACTTGATGACAATTGTCAGTAGTGAAGTTATGACGAACTGTGTATGTGTACATACGATATTAGCGTATTTTTATTTCAGTTCACGCTTGCAATATAAAAAAAAAAAGATCCAACATGCATTCTTGTTGTACACTATGTAGACATGCATTTACTAACTGCTAAATGTAAGAGATGTTTTCTGTTTCTCCCACTGGTGGATTTATGCTTCGTAAATCGTGAATTACATGTCCTCATAGTGTATATTTTTGATGATAAATAATCCTCAGGTTTGTCAAGATTTTTTTTGTAATAATTTCCGATATCTTGACAATTGATCTAGTTTTAAAATATAATTCAAGGTCCAAACCAACAATCATTTCATTTGCATTCAAATTGATATTACATTTGGAATTTATAGAGTAAACTATACTTTTAAATTTGTTACATTTACCAGTACCGCTCTGGGAGGTCAATAACAAAAAAAAAACCATCCAATTGTTAAAAAATTTCGTTGAAATAGCATACACAATTTAATCAATCAAAACAATGATATTTAAATCTCACAGAAATCAGACTCCGGGCCCATGAGAATCCATTGATCTGAAGATGAGAATAATCCATGCTGAAAATAAACGACTGGTTTTCCTGGTGCCTTTGGTTTATCCGGACTGCCAGGAATTCGGTGTATACGTAGTTTGTAGCCGTCTTTCGTCGTCACGGTATGTTCCTCGGCAGGATAGCCGTGCTCGTCCACCCTTGCCATCTTGTTTTTTTTTTTTTTTTTTTTTTTTTTTTTTTTTTTTTTTTTTTTTTTTTTTTTTTTTTTTTTTTTTTGAAATAAAAAAAACATTTAGTATTTTATGCGACACGTGCAACGAATTCTCGTTTTTACTCGAGCGCTCATCGACGAGGTATGGGTCGAGGTAGTCAATAATGAAGATGAATCAACGATCTGACAGAAAAAAAACCTGTACATTTGAGTTATTTTGAACAGAAGTAAAAGTATTAGAAAAAGTCTATGGTATGCGAATGACCGCCCGAGTCATAGGTGATGGCTGCAAGAACTTTATTACTTGTTTCTTAGGTGGGAATGTTTTGTTTTTCATTAATTTAGTCAGCAATATTACTCTTATTCCTTGTATGACAACGCAAAATTGAGTATTATACTTCCAGTCAAGAAAGGCAAAAATGTTAACTATATTTCAATTTTTTTTTTTTGCTTTTCCAGCAAGTCTTTTATAGCAGTTGTAGTTACTATGGTTCTACACGTGTTGTAGTGTAATGCTGATACTTTTTTGGACTTGAGAAAATACACAGTCACTTTAATAGGAAAAATTGAGATTCATACGAAAAAAACTACTCAAATCAGGGAAAAAATTTTACTGAAACATTAAAAACGTTTGTAAAAACATTGTTTTTTACGTACATTAAAAAAGTTATAAACATAAAATCGTGATATGGCACAATGATTCAACTCGTATGGTATCATCCATCAAGTCTTATTGAATTTTATCAGAATAACTATTAGGAACAAAACAATTATAAGTAAGCAGGTATTATTTCGATCAAGTGTTTGTATTCGAGTTATATCTGTACGATTTATCAAATATATGAGTAAAAAATATTTGAATAAATTAACACTATTAAATAAACAAGTGAATTGTTTTTTTTTTTTTTTTTAAGGATTCTGCAGAAAAATCTAACAAAATTATTCAAATTGTTCACTTATCTCAATATCTATAACTATTTTTGTAGTTAAAAAAAAAAGTTTTAAAAATTTTAAATTCACTAAGATAAGTTGATTTAATCAAGACAAGTTAATTTCTTAAAAATTATGTATTCAAGTTAAATCTTCAATCATAAGTTTTGCAATTACTTAAAAAAATCTTTTTTCTTTTAATTATACCGTAAAATCATAGTCGTCAACATATTGGTTTAACAATATTTATTCATTCATTGGAAAAAATAGTTTGTTTGAAAATTATCTTTTAATTTCAGAGTTGTAGTCAATTCCTTGACGATTCTCAAAAGATTATGTGTGAACTGGTGATTTTTAGGGAGCTATTACCTCAAAAACTACATCAATGACGACAGTATCTCTCCATTAAAAACGAATTTGGTACATTTTATCAACATAATCTCTGATTTCAAGTAGACTCTTTTCTCGTAGTTTAGAAACGCCTAAACCATCACCTTAAATAGTTAATAAGCAAATTACTGTAATTTAAAATTTTGTAATCATTAAAGTGCGTCAATTTATTTATTTTTTAATACTTTACACAGAACTTACGCAGTTGTTTATATGAATCGCGTTTGATGAGATTTTATTAACTTCTAAACTTGTTTTCGATTAGTTTAAAAAAAAAAAAAATATATTTTCTGGAGTGAAAAGGTTGCAATGATAAATGAATAAATACATTAAACGTAATGAACTTATGATTCATTGAATATGCTTTGGTGAAAATTGAGAAATACATTCACTCACGAAATCAATGCTTTCAAAGCCTCCAATTGACTCGTCAAAGCCGAGTTTTTTCGCTGCCATCTGAACTCGGCTGTGTATATACCTCTGGCGTGCAAATCTACCCGGTTTTTCGCCCAAAAACTGTATTAACTGAGGTGACACGACGGCCCAGCATAGAGCCATTATTAAGAGTGAAGTATTCATTGTGTCCCCTTTTTGCTTATTTAACTATACAATTAACGATGCTCTGTAAAAGAACCGAAAGAAAAATGATGAATAATTACATGAAATGTATGGTTAACTCATTGGTTTTTTTAGTAAATGATTTTTTTGTTCCTCCTTCTCGTAATCTATAAAAAAATCGACTATAGTAAAAAATTTAATGTGTGAATCTAACAGCGTTTGCGATTAAGTTGGATAAATAATGTGTAAAACTAATGGAGCTGACTATTATAAATCACTAAATATTTCACTGTATATGGATACACAGGATAAATTAAAATACAAAAAAATTGTATTCGATTGATTTGCTTTACAAATATCAAAAAAATGTTATAATAAATAATTTAAACTTTGTTATAAAATTTGAAATTATCTTGCAAACGTGAAATAATTTAAGAAGTGAAATCCAATGAAAGCATTAAGTATTAGTTTTTAACACGTTTTTTATTTTTAATGATTTGTGAATTCATTGAAATTTATTTATTTAAACAAGATTCATTGGTCTCACAATTTTCATTCAATTTCAGACTAATTTAATATATATTTAAGATAATTTGTAAATACAATGCTTTTTAAGTTTCACAATTCCTGTTTAATTAGATAAACCGAAAACAATTTTTTTTTAAGTATTTCAATCCAACTATACATAATGTCAAGTAGGAAAAACGTGTTTGAATTCAGGAAAAACGTTGATTTTTTCAACGAAGAAACTTCTTCGTTTACCTATAATCATTGTGATACAATTTAACTCATCAACATGGATAATCAGATATAGGTAGTTTGAATGCGCACAATATTTATTCATTAATTTTTTGCATAACAATCCGTTCCTTATTTTTGCTCCTAATTTTTTTTTCATAAAGCAGTTATCTTGTACTTATGTATGTTCATCTAAAAAATGTATTGCGATAACAATGTAATTAAGCTGAGGATATTTGGCTTTTCATGTGATTTTAATACATAAGGTCTGCAAGAAACATTAGAAAATTTATAACACGTACAAAAAGCTTCGCGTGCAAAAACAAAAATCATCGCGCTTGTACAAATTTATATTCATGGATAAAAATTTTTCTCATTGGAATGAATCGTGATTGTAGAAAACACACTTGTTACATGGTAAGTATATTCGAATCCAGTTTTTCGTCCAAGACAATAACGCTTCTTCCACAAAATAAAAAAAATCAAAAAGTGCACTCGTCTCCTCTACAAAAAATTAATATACTACGCGCAGCAACGTCGATTAGGCTGTTTTCTCTTGTACAAGTAAGCGAGTAAAATCGTGGTTGTTTGGGCTCATCTATCCTTTTAAAACTTATCTTAAGAGAGTAGAAAATAAATTACATCAGAAGCACATGAAAGACGAAGTTATTGCTTCGACAAGTCACGAGTAACTATCGTTGTACCGCGTGCAAACTTCGTGTAGCGCTTCACTAACGAGAGGGGGATAAAATGCTTAAGGAGAAGAACGTCACTTCACAAAATGATATCTTTCAAATTTGAATTGAAACTAAGTAGTGATGAAGTGTTACAATTAAAGCAAAAGATGATCACAATATCCTAGAAATGTTAAAATTTGTCCCAATTATATCAAATAAAAATGTTGATGTTCTTACACGAAAACCAAAACAAGCATTTGTTTCTTTTATTAATTTTTAAAAGTAGTTCACTCTAAAAAAATTGTCAAAATACTGTACCTTTCAAACTATCCGACGTATTAAATCTCGGACCATCAACTTTCATCCGAAAATCACACAAAACAGAGCTTTGCACGAGCATTGGCTTGTATACCCGCATTTGTCGATTCCATTAGGCAAGAGCAGGCTGACTTGCAATAGAGTAAAACCTCGAGTGTGAAAATTTACAATTATAGAATGTGTAATTTTTATAATTATATAAAATCATGTATAAACAGTAATTTATTCCAATCGGACGAATCTCGTACACACACGTGTCAAAGCGGAATGTAACGATTAATAATCAAGCAGGATAAAATTTTGAGAAAAGCCAAATTACAAAATTGCTTTTTCGAAAACGGCAATACGACGTAGATTTGCTTTTTCGAAAAGAATGATCCAGCAAAATTTCTTTTCCGAAAATAAAACTATGAACAAATACGAGTGCAAACTCTGACTCTTCGTGGTACTTTTATATATAATTGTTAAAATAAACAAAAAAGTATATTATAATTGTTCCAGACCATCGTATAAAATAATAGCTTCGTTCTCCACTTTGGACATTCTTACCTACATTGATACTTGCTACAGTGCATATTGGGACGACATTTATGCGTAAATTATTTATGCACGAATTTTGCCATTTTTAAAAAGTCCTTACAGCTCATGGTTTTGAAAATAAGTTTTTCAACGTTCTCAAATCGTTGATAATTTTTTTTCCTTATGATTGGTAAACAGTGTTGGATCGTGGGATTGTTTTTTCGCGGGTCACTCAAACAAAGATCGCGCTGAGCTTCATTCTGACATGATGGCCCGTAACGTATAGGCAGCCGCCCTGAAATAAGCTCTCACATTTTATTGTAACATTCCCAATGGGAGTAAAAATTACTTGTAACGGCAAAATCGATCGAAGCCTAAAATTAATCCACCGATAATGCATACACTCAAAGTCAAAAGCTATGTCCAGTAAGAGATACATCAGAAACAAAGAAAACGAAGATAAAATAGGGTATGAAATGAAAAAATCTTCGGCATCAAAATGAAAATTCAAAAAATTTACATCCATTTTTCTTTATCCTATTAACATACAGTTGTATGTATCGCAACTCGCAAGCTTTCAATCGTACCCGATGTAATACGCGTAGGTATATAGACAGTCGTGCGTACACGTACACCGGCTAATAGTATATACTTATTATGCGTAAGTGCGCGCGCGCGCAACAACCAACCCTCGCTTGACGACACTCGTCTCTCTTTCGTTTTCCTCCTCCCAAAGCAGCGTCGAACCGACAGAAGCTGCAGCCAGTGCCACGCTGGGCTCCCTCTCGTCCCCTCGTACCCTACTGATTTTTCGTACACCCGTTGTATTGTTCACCACCGATGATTTACACACCGGCCGGCTCATGTTCTTACACACTTTCGGCCAACAGGAAAGAGGTGTCGCGTCATATATTTTTAGACCAGCCTCCCTTCGCCATTCAGTTTCCGACTTCTTTTCTCGTTGTCACGTCTCCGTCTCTCTTTGCGTATACCTTTCATCGCTTTAAGCATTTCCTTTCCTCTTTGTTTTTTTTTTTTTTTTATTGTTGTTGTTTTTTTTTTTTTTTTTTTTTAACCTTCCCTTAGCCTCGACCTGGTCGCTCCGAGCAGAGCTCGCTCGTATAGGGCTTGCGGTTGATGCAGCTAAAGAAAAAGTGCCAAGTGCTTGGCATTGCAATACATATTAAATATACGACAGTGACGCTTGTTGCTGTGCCCACGTTTGAGCTGCTGCGCGAGAGTGCGGTTGATGCGTGTGTCTGCGAGTGGTGCGGGTGAAAGTCGGCGATTCAGCTGGACCGAGACCTTGACCGTGAAAACAAGCGAGGTAGGTTTTTGCATGACTCGTTCGCGCGCTCTCCACCAGCAGTGTGGTTTTCATTGACATATTATTTCCTTACCCTCATTCCATCGTTATGTAATCCCTCTTTTGTGCAGGTATCGAGTGGGGCAATTTACGTCCAATGGTCACTTGCCCTGGTGATTTTTTCATGGTGCAAGCGATTTTCAATTATATGATTTGTTTTAAAAGATGCCTATCGATGTGGTAATAATCGCGAGTCAAAACGTTTTTGTGAAATTAATTACGTTCAATTTATTGATTGATAATAATGAGAAATCGAGATGAAATTTAATGCAGTGACGATATTAGACCAAAGAATACAGTCGTGCGTTAGGTCGAGAGGCTATTTTTAAAATATGCCAGACGATGGCTGTCCGTGATAAAATTCTGATTGTCATGAGATCGGATAATTTAAAAGTATTTTTTTCGGTAATTTAAAAAAATGTATTTTTAAAGGTTTTTAAAAAATTTCGTGCGATATAATTTGAAAAATAAAGTTTGAACACATTTGGCTTACTATTTTTTTTTAAATAATTTTTCCATACGTAGTTAAAAGATTTTTATAATTACATAAGTTATTAGTTATTGGTAATCAACGTAAAAAAATTTTAAGATGTTAGAGGTAGATGTTGCTTTTTTTATTGATTTTGTAAAAAAAACAAATTTATTTTTATGACCTTTAAGAAGAACATTCTGAATTGATTGTGTACAAAAATTTAACAGTTAAATTCTAGGTACATTACATAATAAAAAAAAAACATCCCACAATGACTGTAAGTGGGTTAGTAGATTGTAACGTAGGTCATGAAAATGTTTGTATTATTTTTAAGTAAGGAATTCTCGCAAGAACAACAGAAATCCAGTTACAAAGTGGAACGGAAATGAATTTTCAATGTTTTTTATCAATCGAATGAAAATTAAAGAAATTCTAGAAAAACAAAGCAAAAAAACTATGTTTATTATTCACACTTTTGATATATCATATATTGTATGAAACATATTTTGCATTTCACGCAAGTGGCCGTGACGAGATATTTTTTATGACTGTGGAAAAAAAACAGTTGCTTGATTTAACGAATCTTGTTACTAAATATACAAGTTCGTCACACTCTCACGCGCGAGATACTTTGTATTAAATGTGAACATTATTTTTGTGGCTACGCATTCCTAGAGTGTACACGTTACCCGACGGACTCGAATTCAAGTAGATGCTATTTGAAACTAAAACATCGTAGTTCTTGTATCAACTTTTTTTTACAAAACATAAATGTACATTTTACAAAAAATCAACTGAGTATCTGTGACATCATTATTTTGCAGTAGTCAGCGAAAATAATCATTAATAATTTTATATCAGAAAAAGTTAATGTGTACCATCTTCTTTTCGACAATTTGCTTATTTTAAACATTTTTTATTCATCTGTCTAAGCCGAGCTCAGTGAAAATACTTGATATTATAATACATACATTTCTCTTAATTTTTTTTTTTGTTTGTAAATTTTTAATAATGAATGCCATTGGATAAATCTTAATTCAACGAAATGTTACATAACTTTTCAAAATTTTCTCAAATTATATATGGTGTTTTTATCTTAGACTGTAAAAATAAAAAGAAGTAGGTTGACGGTAATTGGCTTTCAAATTAATACTTGAGAACTGAAAACTAATAAAAATTAGACGGCACTTTTTAAAAACACAAATAGTTAAATACTTTTTAGTTTTATTTTTCAACTAACAACAATATTTTCTTTATAGATGAAAAAAAAATTTTTTCTTTCTAAATAAATCTCCGACAAAAAATAATTATAGTATCAATTTCGACATAACTTTTATATAGCTTTTTTAGATTATACTAAGGGATAATATACTAGATTGTAAACATGTTTAAACATATATCTAATTTATCTAATATTTAATGATACATTATAATGTAACCATCAATTTAAATTAGACTAAGTAAGGAATTAAAGTCACTCGCCTGGTCACTTTTTTAAAAATAATTATTTAAACCACTATCTAAAATCAAAACTGTTTTCTGTTTCTAAGTAAAATCTACTTTATTTATTGTTTAATGAATTTAACAAATTTCTTTTGCAAAAATCTATGATTGTAGCCAAAGATGTTTAGATAATGTTATTGAATTTACTGAACATGATATCTGCATATATCGAAGATGTGATTCATTTGGTCGAAGAAAAAAAATCAGCAAAATTTAAAAAAATCTGTAAAATTTGTGAAGTTAAAAAATTATTCTAAACAATTCAACCCATTATGACGGAAGTAAACATCAAGTGTTAACTATTGTCGGTACTTTCCCGACTGATAAGTATTTTTGCACTTTATAAGATAACAGGGTTATATTTAATCCTAAAGATTACCATTTATTAATGTATGATCAATTCCTTATCAGACAGCGCGACGCGACTTGATAAGACCCGCACTTGAAGAGGTATTACATTCACACGACGTCTTCAGTTGTGTTTCGAGTACAAGTCGCTCCGAACAAAGTATTGTGAATACCACGCTTTTTAAACTCGTACTATTTTTTACTTATTTATCAAATTTATTTTTTATTCAACTCCATTAAATTTACTTTATTTACATCAGTTAATTTTCAAATTTTATCCTTAGCAGGGGTCCCTTTTTTCAATGCCTATAGTATAAATTCTTGACTCGTGCACAATGACTGTATCTACAAGTTCCAATAATCCTTAAAATTCTGATAGAATGAGACATAAATAAAAAAATTCGAAAACTTGTCCAAGACCATAACTAAAGTTAAGTGTTTGTCACAGGAATGCATCCCGTCTCACATTAACTTGGTACTTTAGTGAGGCAGTACTGTGAAACCTTTTTCCACTACTTTGTCAGTCAAATAAAAATACGAATCTCTACATGAAAATACTCACGGCACGATAAATTTTTTTCTCTTTCCCTGTACAATATGCAAAATTAAATATTTACACTTTAAGTACAGAATAATATTTTGAACAACAATTTTCCAGCTGAATGAACTGTGAATTAGAATAAAAATGACGTTTCTTTGGCGAATCATATTGGTGATTTTATGTCCTCTCGTGACTTATCAGGTGACTTTTTTTACTATTTAAAATTTTTATCGCACAAAATAACATTACAGGTATTTTCTTTTCTTTTCGTAGCACTCGCTGCCTTCCCTGCCCAGTTACATCGGAGCAGTCGTCGAATACACGCCGGTAACTAAAAAATCCGAAGATGGACGAAGCCCCGGGGACGCCAATGCTGACAATTACCTAAAATTTATCAAGAAAGCCAAAGAACGCGTAAGTATTTTATCCTGCTCATTCATATTTATTTTTTTTTATGTTATCACAATTTTTTTTATTAATATTATTATCTTATTATTATTATTGTTTTTATAACTATTATTACTATAATTGTGGACACACTAACATTAATATTTACTTTACATAATTTTTTTCTGTGTTTTTACAGTTGGTGGACATAATAGTTTTTCCCGAGTCAAGTCTATCACTTCCATCATCGGATAACAAAACAATAGCCCGAAGCGAGGCTGCCTCCTACATTCCGGATCCAAAGGACAACGTCGTGCCATGCCATCAGAAGCAGGATGATCCAAAAAAATTCGCAAGTGTACGTAATCAATAATTGAAAATGTCAATAATCACAAGTAGAACCACTGAAATCATAGGAGTGCCGTATTTTTATTTAATTTGTAATAATTACATTTATGCTACATCTGCGTTGCTTTACTTCTACTTCAAGGCTATAAATATACCGTGCTAACAAAACCTGCAGGAGCTATTCCATTTTTCTAAAATTATCCACATACTTACTTTTTTTTTTTTTTTGTAGCTCTGCGATTAATCTATAATACCTAAACTACAAAATAGTAACATTAATAGAAATAATAAGTAGTTGATAGATATCTTATACAACTTACCTTATTTTAATATTATGATAATTAATAATTTGGAATATTCGATATTCTTTGATTTAAAATTAGACGTAGAATGGACTATATTTTACATTATTTATTTAATCGCAATGGTTCATTGAGCGACGTTTCACTGCATATAAGTTGTTACTTGTAATAATTATTTTAAAAAATGTTTGACAATAATTATGGTAAATAATATAAATTTAATATAAATAATTACTCAACTAAGGATATTCCGTTTATGAAACACAATAGATTCTATTTATTAAATTTAATTTTATTGAAATTAAAATTTTTTTTTACTTAGAATGTATTTCTATTAATGGAAAGTATATAATTCATACTTAATTTTTTAACTTAAAAATGTTACTAGTGATATAGTTTTGTTCCTAAAATGTTGTTGGTAGGTCAAACGTTTTCCTTTTCCGAGACGTGTTTCAGAAATAAAACTATAATTTTTCGGGTAACTTTTTCCAATTTCATGTAATAGTAAAGATAGTCTATAAATACATATGTGCAAATTAAACTACCTACGCTAAGTTTTACAAGGATAACTTCAAACTACACATTATGTTTACCCTGTACTTTATTTCAATACCCCAGGAAGATACAATTTTTTACATCATATTAATAATAATATCATATAATTACGTAATCATAGTAATATGATATAACAATTTTAACATGATATAATTATATTTTTACTATCATTATTATTATTGATATTATTATTGTTGTAATAATAATAATTATTATTATTATTACTACTACTACTACTATTATTATTATTATTATTATTATTATTATTATTATTATTATTGTTATTACACAAATTATACCCCACAGTCCTTGGCCAAGTTGTCGTGTGGAGCCCTGGACTATCAAATGTACGTAGTGATAAACCACCGAGAAAAAGTTGACTGCCAAGCAAACACCGAAGGCTGCCCGGCTGATGGGTTCCTGATCTACAACACCCACGTGACCTTCGATCGGAAGGGCCGGGTTATATCGCGGTACCGCAAGTATAACCTCTTCGGTGAGTTGGGCACCAACAGGACCGCGTGGGCTGAGCCCACCGTCTTTGATACGGACTTTGGAGTGCGGTTTGGCCAGTTCATCTGCTTCGACATACTCTTCGAATCACCGGCGGTGAATCTCACTCGTGACCTTGGGGTCACTGACATCGTCTACTCGGTTCACTGGTACTCTGAATTGCCCTACGCATTTAATAATGAGGTCCAAGCTGCCTGGGCTTACGCTACCGATACGAACTTTCTTGTATCTGGGCATAACAATCCGGTTACTGGGAGTGGAGGTGAGGGGCACTGTATTGTGTTTACTTAAAAAAAGTATTAGTAAAGTTTTTTTTCTTTTTTGAGATAACGATGAGAGCTTTAAAAATACTCTTTGATATTTTGAGCGGAAAATTTATGAAAAAAAAATTGTTAAAAATAAGCACAAGTAAAAAAAAAAATCAAATAATTAAAAAAAAAAAAACAGTGCTTTTCCGTAAGCCTCCATGAAACAATCTTAATTTTTTTCGACGCTTCTTTAGCTTAAAAATCTTCCTGTCCTTAAAAATGCTCTCATTATAAATTATAAGAAATAATATCATTTTTTAGTTTTGTCATGTTTTTAATTTTCGTTACAATGTACTCTAAAGGTTATCCACGTGGAGCAGAAAAAAGTGTTTGTTAGTTCCGACGAGGTATCATTATAAACTCGATATATATGCACTTTCTCGGAAACTGACAAACATGTTGTCTCTTGATCCTCCAAAATAAAACACGACTTGCAAAATAAGAAACCGTAATGCAGGCAATAAATTAAAAATTCCACGTAGCAATGAGTCATGGTTTTTCTTTTTTACTACGCTACTCGCTATCAAATATCCATCTTGTTACGAAGTACGCATAATCCAACCGATTAAGTACTTTAGAGAAAGCTCTTCTACATTTTCTTCACAGACTCTTAATTCGAGCTCAAGCAATTTTGCGATTTTCGTTTATTTATGAAATTATCATTATCGTTGTGTAAAACCTCGATCAATCCTTTCCTGTTACCAGGAAGTGGCATCTTTATCGGCCGCCAAGGCCACGCGCACACGGTCTCGAGGGACCTACCAGCCAACGTCCTCGTAGTGTCGGAGATCCCCAAGAAAATCAATGGGAAGCGAACCCTCGCGATCGACCGCAGCAAGCTGTACACCTACGAGTTCGACAGATCGGAAATCTCGACGTCGCCCGAAGCCACGGCCCAGCCCAGCGGCCACTACTTCTACCGAACGACTGACCTGTCCAACTACACGTCCGAACTGATCGTGACTCCCGAAAAAAACGATGAGACCCACTACAGCAAGCGCCTGTGCAACCACGGCCTGTGCTGCGATTTCGAGCTTAGGGTTGGCTTCAGCAAGTCCATCTTCGAGCCTGGCAGCGCGTACTACAGGTGGGCTCAACCCCTTTTTTTCTGCTAATTCGACAGACAGAGATGGACTGTATACTTGAGAAATTTTTAAATACCGATGATTGGTTTATTTTAATTTTATTTAATATCATTTACTCGTAATTAATTAATTTAAGTACAACAATTAAATAAAATAATTTAATTATTCTATAATTGCAATAGAATATCAAGTAAACTATATTATTAAATTTATCATCTTTAATAAAGTATTCCAAACTTTTTAATTTTTAATAACAACATTTAAATATTTTATTAATAATACAAAATTCAAATCATTTCATTACAAATGCCATATTTTGAATAAAAATTTTAATATTTAAAAAAAATAACCATGTCTGAATTTGGTCGAAGTATTAAAACTGAATAACCAGATACATTTGTATTTGGGTAATGTAGTTCAAATAAAATATTATTTGAAAACGTAACAATAAAGTCATTACTTTACTCAAATATAAAAGTAATGATTATTTTATTCTTACTATTTCTATTAAATACGAAATAATTGATGGTTTGTTTGAATTTTTTCGATAAAAAATATAAGTTATTAATGGTGTTTTAAATTTAGTTCAATAAATACAAAAGTGATTGGGGATCCATCCTAATAACTTCGATAAAAAAAAAAATTAAAAAAATAGTAAAAAAATAGTAAAAAAAATTTTTTAGAGCCAAGCTGACATGCAAAATAACGTTTATACATTTAAATAACTATAATTGAAAATATGAGGTTGGTACTGTATTTAACAAAACGTTTAAGAAACGATTTATTTTTTGGCCTCAGTACGTTTACTTACAGAAAAGTATAGTGAACGGCAAAGGAAAAAAACAATAAGCACATGATCGTTTTTGACAAGATTTTGCCGTTTCTAAGTACAAAAAATGCCCTTTCTTTCATACGCATGATACCAATTCTGTCACTATAAACTATTTTTTTATATGTCCTTACGTTGACTTACAATTTTTTAAACTATTTTTCCTAGTATATTCATTAAAGCAATTAAAATAAATCTGCAATTAAACAATTAAATTTTCACAGTGACAGTTACAAGTACTTATTTTATAACGACTTCGCTCATTTCTGCCTTTCGGTTCATGCGAGCTTAAACTATTATACACTACCTCTACAGATACCGATTAGTTGCCTTCAACGACCAGATGTCGTTTGCCGGTCGAGGCTCCGGTCGGACGCAGATCTGCGGGGTAATCGCCTGCCTGAACGAGACGATCGACAGCTGCGGTCGACTCCTCGAGCCAAGCGAGAAAATGGCCCTGCCCATAAAGTTGGAGGTGGACATTAAGGTGCCAATCAACATAGACGAGAGGACTGTGTTCCTGCCGGTGACGCTCCAGAGGTCGGGGCCCGTGAGTTCGCCGCTGCCGCTCAACGTCTCGGAATTCAAGTTTGTCGAGGATAACGAGCGAGTGGAGATGGGACTGCGGAAGGCTAGGGATGACCTGTTGACTTTCGTCGTTATCGGGAGGAATTTCGGGAGGAACGGCGCGACTGGTTTGCCGATCTTTTCGGTGGTCATTGTCCTGATGGTCCTTGCTTCACTGGTGCTCGCGTACTGAAGATGGACATTGGTTAATGGTTTTTTGAGTGTGGTAGTTTTAAATGTCAAATTTTATTTTTTAGTTATAATATATACCCAAGAAAATCCCTTCATTGTATCCTAAATTGGAAATCTTAATTGTTAACCCCATTTAAAAATTAATTTGGTTTTTTTATTTTACTTAAAGTTATTAAATTATTATTGTTAAAAATTACTAAAATCTTATTGTATAGCGTTAAAACTATCTACTCGATTTTTTTAGGCATTTGTAACGTTAAAAATATTAAAACTCTCCAACAGTGAAAAAAAAAACAGTAAACAATACAAACTAGAATTGCAATCTAATTTGTGTGTAGATCAGTTTATAATAACGAGAATACATATCAGTTAAAAGTAGGTAATTTTATAATTAATGATTACGAGTTAAGTACATATAAAAAATATATTTATGCACACTCAATCGTATTAGTGCAAAGACTATTGTCTGGAATTAATGAAAATCGATCTTACAGTTTATTGTTGTATTCCAATAAAGGAGATTATTGTGGTACACACATCAGTAAGCCTCAAAAATGAGTCTCAACATTATACTTTTAATACCTTCTAGTTATCTTGTACAAAACGTTTGAAAAAGTCAGTACAAAGATTGTCTAACGTACACACGTAAAAACTAAGAGAAAAAAAATGAATCAATAAATAAATAACATGTGTCAAAATTACGAACCAAACATTGACTTTTGTATTGACCAGTATCAATATGTATACAATATTCGAATAATATACGTACACAACATTATCGAGTTTGAGTCAATAAATCTTAAATTTCTCAAATACTATAAAACCAGGCCTTGTGATATATTGATACATTAAATTTATAGTGATAAAGTAAGAGTCTCATAATTTATAGAATTTTTCGGAAATGTCACGATAATCCCATTAACTTTTTGTCGCTATTGTTGTACGTTGTTTCCAATAAAAAAAAAAAAAAAAAAAAAAACGTAAAAACTCCTTGTAAAATAGTTGCAGATCTTTATTACAATTTCATCTCATGTAAGTACCGACTTTCAAATTCCATCGAGTGAATATTTTTCATTTGAATCTTCCAAGTAACTAATTGTACTGATGATAAAACGATTAAACAATATCTGTGAAAACGTAAAAAAAAAAAAAAAATCAATGCACAAGACAAACAGAGCCACGTACATATATACATCTCCATAAGAATGACGACAGTAAAAATAGCGATGTACGATACGGATATCTCTCGAAAGTGGACGTTTGATTGAAGCTGAGTGGAGAAAGAGACGAGCGACGCAGTCGGTGCGGCGAACGTGCTGGTGTTTCATCGTCAATTTTTTCGCAACTCGTACAACATTCAATGGAGCAGCGCTGGCGTGCCTATAATTCAAAAAGCACGATGATACAGTTATCGTTGTTTTTATTGCCGTTGGCATTGTTGCTCGCCAGTGGAAAGGCACTGGTCAATCCGGTGGTCATTGTGACGTGGAACTACCCAAACGCGACCCAAAAAGGTACTGTACATCCATCATCCAACCAACAATTTGTACACTCCAGTGAAAACAATTACAGTAGAATCTAGTAAAAAGATCTCATACAAGTATAAATGAGAGCAACGATTCCACCTCGTCTCCACTTGAAAACATTTCCGGACTTGACGAACATTTGAAAATTTCTCGCACAACGTAATTATACGAGACGACTTTATCTTTAATTTGACGTGTCGATGCATCTCATTCTGAGATAAGCAATGTATCGCTCTTCGATTCCTCTACACATTGTGTTAATTCATCGTGTGCTCACAAAAACTGTGACTTTATGAAGAAAAAAAAAAAAAAAAAAAAAAAAAAAAAATCCTCTAGCTTGGGAGACACTGTCCATTGAGAAACAAAGCGCCCTGGACGCGGTCGAGAGAAGCTGCGCGCTCTGCGAGCAGATGCAGTGCCGCGGGACTGTGGGCTACGGCGGGAACCCGGACGAGAACGGCGAGACAACCCTCGATGCCCTCATCATGGACGGGTGAGCTCGTCACTTATATTTATTTTCACCCCACTTTCCATAAAAATCAAATAAAACATCATCAGAGTGACGATGGACGTGGGCGCGGTCGGTGGGATCCGAAACGTCAAGGACGCGATCTCCGTTGCCCGGAAGGTCATGGAAAACACCAGGCACTCGCTACTCGGTGGCGAGCTCGCGGCCGACTTTGCCGTCCAGATGGGCTTCAAGAAGGAGAGCTTGCAGACGGACAAGTCGCGCGGGCTCTGGGAGACGTGGAAAGCTGGCCACTGCCAGCCCAACTTTTGGGAGGTAGGTGGAATTAATGAAACACCCCCCCCCCCTCTCTCTCTTTTTTTTCCAACGACAACGTGTCTCTCAACGCCAGAACGTCACGCCCGATACGTCCAAGAGCTGCGGTCCGTACCACCTCGCAAACTCCAACGGGGAGCCAACGAGCAGCGGCGGTCCCCACAGCGACGAGGACAACCACGACACGATCGGTGTGCTTTGCCTGGACACTTTGGGCCGAGTAGCCGCGGGGGTTTCTACGAACGGACAAAAGTACAAGGTGCCGGGCCGCATCGGGGACTCGGCGGTCACGGGTGCCGGGGCTTACGCGTCGGGTGACTCGGGCGCGGCTGCCGCCACCGGCGACGGCGACGTCATCATGCGCTTCTTGCCCAGGTTGTTAAGTACATGTTTCCCATGTAACGTGTACCTATACCTATACCTATATATATATACGTACTTTTTGTTACGACTAACTCGGATGATTGGTCCAACAGCTTCCTCTCGGTGGAGCTGATGAGGATGGGCGCGTCGCCGAGGGCCGCGGCGGAAACGGCGGTGCGCCGGATGGCCAGGTATTACCCAAAGTTCCGCGGGGCCGTCATTGCCTTGAACAAGGAGGGAGAGTATGGGGCCGCGTGCCACGGCTACGACAATTTTCCCCACTACGTGGCTGACGTCGGGACCCAGGGCGCCAAGGAGTTGAGCGTACCTTGTCTCGTTGTGCCAAAGAATCTGTGACTTGCTCTCCGTTCTTTTTTCTTTTTATCTTTTTTGATGTAGAAAAGCTGCAAAAATTATTAAATTTCAATTGAATGATACAGTTTTCTTTTCTTTTTTTTTTTTTGATGGTACGTGGTTTATTTTTACAGCAACATTAAGAGATCCCCCCCTGCATCGTTGCATTTTCATCTATCACGTACCTGTTGATAAGCCACTGATTACATTTAAAAAATCGCGCCATTACTCAAACCCCCTGGTGTTCGTGCCTCGTACTAATTGGGACTTCTGCTCCCGAAAGGTAACCTAACCTCAATCTCAGCTGTTTCGTGGGTGGACGAAAGTATAAATATTTATAAAACGAGAGTCGCAGTACTTTTAAATTGTTACTAGGTGAATTGAAACGAAACACAAAAGGTACATATACGTTGGTGAATATTGTATCACTTGTTAAAAATACGAAACACGCTTACATTTTTTAGATATTCTCTAAAGCATGAAACATTACGAACTATACAATTACGTTTCTTTCGTATCTAACATTTATTTGTTTACCCTAGTATATTCAATACTTGATTTTAATTTTATCTCTTTTTATGTTTATCTCCTACAAGGACAAGTGAGTTAAGTATCTGGGGTCAGTTTTAGATAATCGGCAAAAATGGCAGAGGACGAGAATATGAGTGCGTCCGCCCGGCTGACCAACGATGACTTCAGGAAGCTGTTGATGACACCTAGATCGTCCGTTCCATCTGCCACGCCAGCCAGTGTTCCAGGAACCGTCAGAGATTCCGGTGCCAAGGCAGCTCAAACTCCAGTGGTCGGCGGCAGCAACAGAGCAGAGCTCCGGAGAAAAAAGAAGAGCTACTATGCCAAGCTCAAAAAGCAGGAGGATGATAAGATGGCAGAGCTGGCCGAAAAGTACAGAGATCGTGCCCGAGAAAGGAGAGATGGTACGAATCAGGAGCAAGTTGAAGATCCCATGACCAATGCCAGTGCCTACAGAGCCGTGGCTCCTGACTTGAAATCCGGCTACGATGCTGCTGAGCGTAGGCGGCAGATGATACAGCAATCCAAGTTCTTGGGAGGTGACATGGAGCACACTCACTTGGTAAAGGGTTTGGATTATGCTCTGCTGCAAAAAGTCAGGAGTGAGATCGAGGCTAGAGAAACGGAGCAGGAGATTGAGATGGAAAAACTTGCCAAGCCCAAAGAGAAGGTCAAAGAAAAAGTCAAAGAAGTCGAGAAGAAGGACGAGGAGGTGAATTTTAAGAGCAAGACTGCACGTAACATTTGTAAAACTATCATGATTATGAAATCCAAAACTGTGGAGAGAAACGAATTGTTTGCTCCTGGTAGAATGGCTTATGTCATCGAGTTGGATGATGAGACTGAGGTTGACATACCTACGACATTGATTAGGAGTAAAGCTGATGTCCCTACTATTGACAATACACCTACTTTGACCACTAACGACATCGTTATCAATAAATTGGCACAGATTTTGTCGTACTTGAGACAGGGAAATAGACATGGTAAAAAGAACAAGAAAAACAAAGACGGGAGACCAAGACTGGATGATTTCAACGAGCTTGAAATCGCTCCGCAAAGATCCATTCAGGATGACAGTATTTACGGTGATATTGGTGATTATATACCAGATCTCACCAAGTCTGAGAGTAGTCATCTTAAGAATAAAAAGAAAGAGAGTTACTTTGCAAAACCAGAGCCAGAAATCAATGAGGAAGACAACGCACCTAGACTACCAAACGCAGAAATTCCAAATGAAGGTAAATATCTACGACTCCTTTGTTCATTACAGTCATTTCTAATATTGTGTCTCAATTTTTTTAGTTGCTGCTATTGCAAAAGCAATTGCATCTTCCGATGTTGCGCTACGCAGGGGTGTTGCACTGGACAAGCCGGCTGTAGAACCAGTTGGTTATGCTGAGTGTTATCCTGGATTGGATGAAATGCAAGACGCAATCGACGATTCGGACGACGAGGTAGACTACACAAAAATGGATCTGGGCAACAAGAAGGGGCCAATCGGTCGCTGGGATTTCGATACTCAGGAAGAGTATAGCGAGTACATGAATAACAAGGAGGCCTTGCCTAAGGCGGCTTTCCAGTACGGCGTGAAAATGGCCGATGGTAGAAGAACCAGAAAATACAATAAAGAGAAAAACGAAAAGGCCGAGCTTGATCGAGAATGGCAAAAGATTCAGAATATCATGAACAAGAGAAAATCAACGAACAATGAAGGTGCGCCAGAGCTAAAGGCTTCTAGATATTAAAACATTTGATTATGTACATTAAATTATTTGATACACAGAGAAGAACTTAACGTTTTTCAAGCTATGCTAGGACTTATCAACTTGTACTTTATACGTTATATTATTTGTACATACATTTTTTTTTAGATTTAAGTGTATATTCAAGATTAAAAAGTATGGAACGTATGGTAAAAAAGTAAATCAATTATTTTAAGCAGCAAACAGTATGTTTCTCGTAATTCATATTTTAAAGGGTTTTAATAAATATCTTATACGCTGTTTAACAAAAGATTATATTATTTATTTTCAAAGTTTTTTAAAAAAAATATACGTATAATTATACTTTATATATATAATTAGCACTTTACAATAACGATGTCGATCAACCGCTGAATACGTCGTCGATTTAAACGGCATTCAGACTGCAACTTTGATTGTAAAGAGTGGGCTCCCCGAGTTGCCGATTGACGGCGTAAAACGGAAACCCATTTGGCAAATTGTTACAAGCCGCACCAAATTGCCCCGTTTTGTTCAGTGCTATCACAGCACCTGAGAATTTCGGATAGTGCTTGGCTATTCTTTCAACTGCTACAAAGGCAGCCTCTGCTGGATCCATGCCCTGACGCATCAGCTCTACTGCCAGGAAACTACAGAATAAATTATTTGATAAGCTTTTTAGGTAAAACTGCATACAAGCTGTAGGCAGTATACGAATCGTGTTCGAATCGTGTTACCTTGGCAAAAAGCGCATCATGATGTCGCCATCACCGGTAGCAGCAGCAGCTCCGACCTCTTGATCGGCATAAGCCCCAGCACCTGCGATCGGCGAGTCGCCAACGCGGCCCGGTATCTTATTCCTGGCTCCATTGGTCGAGGTGCCAGCAGCAATGCTCCCTTGCATATCGATCGCGATCATGCTGATCGTGTCGTGGTTTTCGTCGTTGGCGTGCATGTATTTATGATTGTTAGATGACCAATTCTTTGGATGGTACGGACCGCAACTGGTAGTTGGGTTTGGCACTACTTTCTTCAATGCAGTCAATTGAAAATCATTTTTTGCTGATATTAATTGCAGTGTTTGATTGCGAGTTTTACAAAAATATCATCCAGTGTGGGACCATCAGGAAAATGTAAGGTCATTCTACTTTGGCTGAGTTCTAACTTACTTTCCAGAAGTTGGGTTGGCAATTGTCAGCCTTCCAATGTTTCCACATTGCGTGTGAAGTTTCGGTTTGTAAAGATTCGTTTTTAAATCCCATTTTCAGGGCGAATTCTGTGGCGAGGTCACCAACGATAAACGAGTGGGCGGTATTCTCTAAAACGTGTCTGGCAACCGAGATCGCGTTTTTCACGTTGCGAAGTCCACCGATTGCTCCGACATCCATCGTTTTGCTGTAAAAATTCACATGTAGATTTTCATATACTGCTTGGATCATTTACTTATTAATGGAAACTATCGTATTTATAAATTACCCATCCATTAACATAGCATCCAAAGTTGTTTCACCATTTTCGTCAGGACTTCCACCAAAACCGACTGTTCCTCTGCATTGAAAGTTCTCACAATGAGAACAGCCATCCTCGATTGCGCTTATAGCGCTTTCCTTGTAATCATAAATTGTTTTCCAAGCTGAAACCATATCCAATGAAAACTTATTAATAAATATTAAATTTTTTCATAATTTTTATTGCTCACCAACTTCTGTAGCGCTTTCATAATCCCAAGTAGTCACCACAAGTGGGATAAATTTAGGCTCTTTGTTGTATGCACAGAGGAAATTTATCCATAGATTCAAAGTGAGAAAAAATTGTAATTGTTTAATGCTAGCCATGTTTGTAGGCAACTGACCATTTCTTACTGAATGCACGTTCACTTGAATCTCATGTTTGTTGATAAGTCTTATTTAAACTCCACGAATGATTCGTCGTTATCTGAATGCCAGTTCAAACTTTCCTATCACTATTGTATGTTGAAGAAGTAGAATTCATGCATGTGTACCAAAGTTACTTGAATTCTTCCAATTTTTATACATTTATCTGAACTGTTTAACTGGTATTACCATAGCTATATGAAAAATATTTTTTTCTGTATAAAACAATAAAACGCTTCCGTTAAGACCACAATCTTTTTTAGTTATTTAGTTAACGGTTAATAATAATAATAAAAAGAAAAAATCATTTGAACAAAAATGCTCTCCAAATTTTGGCAAAAAAATATTAATGAGAACAGCAAGATACAACGGAGATTTCAACTGCAAAAACCTCTTTCTTCCAAGTTTAATATGTAATAATATACATACAGTTGAAATGATAAAAAAATTAATCCGTGGGTACTTGTTTGGTCAAACCCCATGCAACGATGTTGTGTTGCTATATTTTCTGATAGTTTTAGAATAAATCACGAGAGAGCATAATCTATTGATATCTCTTCAGAAGTAAATAAAGAGATATAAATGATATAACACAAGTATCCTGTATTGTTTGCTGTGTCATTGACACTTGCTGTGTGCTCTCTGTCACACCAGTCACACAGTCACCGATTATAATATACTTTTGGGGTGGAAAACGTATCAATTAAACATACATAATGTCTACTGTGTGAGTAATAATAATTTATTAGTATCAGTTGTCTCGAATTCTTCTTTATGTGGCAATGGTCAAAAGATAAGAGGTAACAGAATTGAAAACATGTTAATATATGAATATAAATCAAACTCGATTAACAACTTAGAAAAGTTAAACACCCAAATAGTAATCACTTGCCGCAAATAGCACAGCCCATGTCAACTGTTCGCTTTTTGTCTTCTACCTGTAAGAATAGTTGCGGCACTTGCGGCTGGTTTATAATCGATTATATGGCTCTACTATAAGTTTATAATTGGTAATAATTATTTGGATCAGCGCCATCTAGCGGTATTTATTTTTTCGCCAAAAGTGGCTCCTAAAATTCTGAAGGAGAGCTTTAGCGCAAAGAGCCATTTAGTCAATTATAAACCAGCCGCAACTCATTTTGAAGCTATAAAATAAAAAAATAACGATATATAAGTTTTTGGCGGCAAGTTGACAATCTATTTTCTACCAAAAAATTGATCTCCTATGTATTTATACTTTTGAAGATAAATTTTTGAGTAAAAGATAAATTGGTAACTTGCCGCCAAAAACACATATATTGTTATTTTTTTGTTTTATAGCTATAAAATTAAGCTGCGGCTGGTTTATAATTGACAAAATGGCTCTAGAGCCTAAACTGCCTGAAGCTCTCATTCAGAATTTCAGAAGCAATTTTTGGCCAAAAAAATCACGACCGCTAGATGGCGCTGATCCAAATGACTATTACTACTTATAGTAGAGCCATTTAATTAATTATAAACCAGCCGCAACTGATTTTACAAATACAAAATGAAAAGTTAACGTTATTTGCTTTGTTGGCGGCAAGTTAAAAATTTATTTTTTACCCAAAAGTATAAATAAATAGGAGGTCAATATTCGTGTAAAACATACACTGCAAACTTGCCGCAAAAAGCACAAACATCGTTAACTATTTATTTTGTATCTATTTCAAAAGTTGCGGCTGGTTTATAAGTGAGTAAATAGCTCTAGGGCTAAACTGCCTAAAGCTCTCCTTCAGAATTTCAGAAGCAATTTTTGGCCAAAAAAATCACGACCGCTAGATGGCGCTGATCCAAATGACTATTACTGCTTATAGTGGAGCCATTTAATTAATTATAAACCAGCCGCAACTAATTTTATAAATACAAAATGAAAAGTTAACGTTATTTGCACTGTTGGCGGCAAGTTAAAAATTTATTTTTCACCCAAAAGTATAAATAAATAGGAGGTCAATATTCGTGTAAAACATACACTGCAAACTTGCCGCAAGTAGCACAAACATCGTTAACTATTTTTTTTGTATCTACCAAATTAGTTGCGGCTGGTTTATAATTCATTAAATGGCTCTACTATAAGGATGACCTACGCAACTTAACTGCTGGCAGCATTTGCGGAATACAGCCTTTACCCACTGGGGGTGATCCCCCACTGTCGGCCATGATCAGCGCCATCTGGCGTGGCTGATTTTGAACTAAAAAGTACCCCCTGTGTTTAGGTGGTACAGGTTCCGTTTACGGTCGTATTAACAACCGTCGATAAAAAGAACCTGGATTATCGGCATTCTACAATAGGTAAGTACGATACCTACTTTGTCGACTGCAGTACACGCGCGCGCCTTACAAAGCCCTACAAAGAGCTTTCAACCAAGAGCCATTTAATCAATTATAAACTAGCCGCAACTAATCTAGTAGATATAAAATGAAAAAATAACGTTGTTTGCTTTATTGGCGGCAAGTTTACAATTTATCTTTTACCCGAAAGTATAAATATATAGGAGATCGATATTCGTATAAAAGATACATTGCAAACTTGCCGCAAACAGCGCAAACAATGTTAACTTTTTATTTTGTATATACAAAATTAGTTGCGGCTGGTTTATAATTGATTAAATGGCTCTTGGTTGAAAGCTCTTTGTAGGGCTTTGTAAGGCGCGCGCGTGTACTGCAGTCGACAAAGTAGGTATCGTACTTACCTATTGTAGAATGCCGATAATCCAGGTTCTTTTTATCGACGGTTGTTAATACGACCGTAAACGGAACCTGTACCACCTAAACACAGGGGGTGCTTTTTAGTTCAAAATCAGCCACGCCAGATGGCGCTGATCATGGCCGATAGTGGGGGATCACCCCCAGTGGGTTAAGGCTGTATTCCGCAAATGCTGCCAGCAGTTAAGTTGCGTAGGTCATCCTTATAGTAGAGCCATTTAATGAATTATAAACCAGCCGCAACTAATTTGGTAGATACAAAAAAAATAGTTAACGATGTTTGTGCTACTTGCGGCAAGTTTGCAGTGTATGTTTTACACGAATATTGACCTCCTATTTATTTATACTTTTGGGTGAAAAATAAATTTTTAACTTGCCGCCAACAGTGCAAATAACGTTAACTTTTCATTTTGTATTTATAAAATTAGTTGCGGCTGGTTTATAATTAATTAAATGGCTCTACTATAAGCAGTAATAGTCATTTGGATCAGCGCCATCTAGCGGTCGTGATTTTTTTGGCCAAAAATTGCTTCTGAAATTCTGAAGGAGAGCTTTAGGCAGTTTAGCCCTAGAGCTATTTACTCACTTATAAACCAGCCGCAACTTTTGAAATAGATACAAAATAAATAGTTAACGATGTTTGTGCTTTTTGCGGCAAGTTTGCAGTGTATGTTTTACACGAATATTGACCTCCTATTTATTTATACTTTTGGGTAAAAAATAAATTTTTAACTTGCCGCCAACAAAGCAAATAACGTTAACTTTTCATTTTGTATTTGTAAAATCAGTTGCGGCTGGTTTATAATTAATTAAATGGCTCTACTATAAGTAGTAATAGTCATTTGGATCAGCGCCATCTAGCGGTCGTGATTTTTTTGGCCAAAAATTGCTTCTGAAATTCTGAAGGAGAGCTTTAGGCAGTTTAGCCCTAGAGCTATTTACTCACTTATAAACCAGCCGCAACTTTTGAAATAGACGCAAAATAAATAATTAACGATGTTTGTGCTATTTGCGGCAAGTTTACAAATTATCTTCTACCCGAAAATTGACCTCCAAAGTTATAGATACTTTTATAGTTTAATAAAATCGAATATATGGCACTACTTAGTAGTAATTATACTATAATTACTACTATATATACTCTAATTACTACTAAGTGTTATGTGTAGTAATTATACCATAATTACTACACATAACACTCCACGTATATCTTACACCGCTTTCTTTACCAGAATGATAAAATCAGCCCCTACACGATGGTGTCCAAGTTGGACAGTCCAACTGTCCAGTCGTCCACGGTGATCGCGTGTGTGGCCCCACAAAGTGTTGTGATGTGTTGTGGGTTGTGGCTTGTCGGTTGTCGGCTTGTGGCCCACATGCTGACGCGCGCAGCTTGTCTATCTCTTTCTCTCTCTCGTCATATTTGTATATTGACAAATTTGACTACTTACTGTCAATCAAAGCAGACCGCATATTGCGGGGTACGGTACTGCAGACGTGCAGCTGACAGTGATGGGTAAACACTAAAATATATAGTACCAACACCCAATTAAGTATTCTCTAGAATCCAAAAAAAAATATCAACTAAGTAAATTATGCGGGTAATAATGGAACATTCTATTGTGGCTGCTAAGCCCTAATATAATAAGAAGTACTGGAGTGGTTAGTAATACGCATACCACGTTTGGTGGTTGCGTGTGGAGGACGAGTGTAATTGTAATTGTGTAATAGTCGCCTTTACGTGAGTGACATAACACATTAACAGTATTAACACCAAACAAAATAAAGAGGACGTTTGCGTGGGCGTCAGGTGTGGCTAAGAAATTGTGAATGAAAACATTATTTACTACCTTTTTTGTTTATTGCTCATTCAATTCAGTTGTAAAGAGTCTATAACCTACAGATAAAGTTTTGATTATTTTGAAAGGATTGACTCATTCTTAGTGTATAGCTTGAATACAATTTTAATTATCTTTCTTATGTTTCCTCTTGTTTTTCAATGAAAAACGTCATGTACGGAATTGAAATTTCATATTTCAAATCTAAGTGAATAAAAGAAATTTACTATTCTTTGTTAAGGAAGAGGCAAAACTTGATCAATAGTTTGTATTATCTGATGTTGGAGAATTCTTTGATAAGGAATCAAGATGCTGGAACTACGACAACATATACGATGGTTAAAAAGGGACCTTCGTCAACTCATGAGACCTTACTACCTGATCAATATATTTCTAAGTTTGTCTTATGTTATTGCCAAAAGATTACCATACATTTGTAATTTTTTGTTTGGACAATCGGATTGTGAACTCAATGATGTGAGAAACGTTAATTCAGCCATTGTTGATTCATTAGTCCAATAGCTTAATAAATGTTCTTTTCATTTTTTTAGAGAGAAAGTGAAACGCTATTTTTCTTGATGATTGTCGTTATGATAAGGGCCAGAAAAACTCAAAGTGTTAATATGATAAGTTATTTTTCTTCAAGTTTTGTATATTGCAAGGTTGCGATGATGATACTCTGGTTTCAAGCGGACATTCATTTAGGAATTTTGTATGGATTGGTTTTCCTGCGTAAGTCATTAATCACTGATTTGAGTTGAAGCTGGGGGGATATCATTTTATAAATTTCATTCATTATAAACTTTTATCTTCAGTATGTGGTCTACTACTTCCCGAACCAACTTATCAAGGTCCTGAGAATGTCACGTACTTGAGAGGAGCAAGTAGCTTACAAGAAGAGCTACAACGTGATACTAGAGTTGTCTGGCTCGTTGCTTTTTATACTGCCTGGAATCCTGCATGTGTAAATTTTGCACCAACATTTTCTGAATTATCTGCCAAGTGAGTCAATTACACTAATCGTATAATTTATTAGGTGTCATGAACACATGGGAGTAAATTATTTTTCATCATATTTGCATTAAAGACATTTTCACATAAAACTTTTAGATATGCTTTAGAGAACTTTAGATTTGGTAAAATGGATATTGGAAGGTATCCAGATGTTGCAGCAAAGTATAACATCAATGATTCAAGTAAAAGTCTGCAGCTGCCGACTCTGATACTATTCAAGGACGGTAAAGAGTATGAAAGAAGACCATACGCTGATGGTAATGGAAAATTAGTCAAGTTCCTTTTCTCCCAAGTAAGTACCCTGCAGTGAAGGCCTACACAAACATTTTAATAAAACTTGCGTATTTATTTTCCAGGATAATACTACGGAAGCATTTAACTTAAAATCTCTGTATGAAACTTGTTCAAAAAATCCAATTAAGAAGAAAGATAAGAAACCTATCAAATCTGACTAGGTGTACACAGACCAAAGCTATTATAAATGTAATACAAGTATCAACTTCCTGAACAGTACCCATGAATCTTTTTCATTGTTGTAAGAAAACGATATTTTTGTCACAAGCAAATGTAGGCATAGGGTAATATTTACCTAATTGTTTTTTGATTTCTAAAAAAGTAATGTGGATTGAGGAAAGGAAGTGTATATGCTGGCAGTGTTACAGAAACGCATGTCAGACAATTTTCAAAGTTAATTAGCCAAAATAAATAGGATTAATAAGTCATTGAGCGTTAATCGACATTTCGATTTATAACATTTAAGTCAACAGAAACGAAATTCCTGTAATAAAATTATCTTATTCTCTCTAATTTGTTTTTGTATTTAAAATATGCCATGCAGTTATTAATTGTGAGTATTCATTGAATTTCCATAAAAAATTTTGATGATGCAAGGACTCACGTATTTAGATTAAGACGTTTTTTTGGATTTTAGCACAATTATTTCTATCGAATACTGCCTTTTAAATTCAACTTCCTACCAAGACTTCAGTATGTAATTAATCTAGTTTAATAGATTAACAGTCAATTGTTTTATTATGTGATTTTGCTTACTTTTTGTATAAAGCTTTTCATTAAATAATGCAAATTACAAAAACCTAAAGTTTGTCGATTCATTTCAAAGAGCATTACCTAGCATACGGATTGCGAGGAAACAATATTGCACATAACTTTGCTTCTCAAAACAGACACTTATAAATCTGAGAACTCAAAATAATGTAAGACAAAAAAGTGTTTTAATTGAAAAATTTTTTTATTAACATTTTAAAAAATGTATTCAAAAATGCAAAATAACAGATTATTAAAAAATTTCCATATTTATTTACATTGGTGGCCACATAAGCATTACTTCTGCATGTGCAGATTCTGGCAGCCATTTCTGATACGCTGATAGTAAAACTAGAAAAATTAAATAGAACCCATACAGAAAAAATATATATTTCAATGAAATTTATAATGCACCAATAAAACTTACAGTGTGAGTCTTCTTTCCAAACTTCGATCATCTTGTCTCTCGACATGACTCCTTTAGACAAAAGCATTTGAGTAATCATTTCTACACGTGGCAGCAAACTGAAACACAAATATAAATTTTGTGGAGTTCCTAAAAAAGGATTAAAAAGTTTGTGTATTAATATCTGAAAAGTGTTCTCACTTAGCGTATGATTTGTTGACACTACTTGGCGTCGATATCAATGACTTGACATACTTTTTCAACTTAGGAAAAATTTTGCCTTCCAAAAAAAAGCGCGCAAACCACTTGATACCCTCCAAATCTTTTGGAAATTCAATTTCAATTGCAGGTAATTCCCATGCAGCGGGACTAAACGTTCCGGTTCTGTGACACATTACTTTTCCTGTTTCTTCATCGTACCTGGTAAAAAATATCACAAAGATTTACAATAATAAGTCAATCATGAATGTACGTTTCATCACTAAAACATTTTAAATGTACTAAAAATACTAACCGAGGTGGAGGATCGACCATGGGATCACTCAGTGAGCATAAAGTAGGTGCAAACTTTGGCAGCCACTCTGGTTCGATGGCTGTAACGCCTCGCATGTAAGTTTTTGTCGTTTCGTACAGCTCTTGATACACGACCCATTCGGGGGCTGATTTGCGCAAGACACACGACGTGTGCATAAAAACAGGTTCTTCCATTTCCGTAGTTCTACAAAAATAAACGTAATTTAACGAAAATTCTCTGCGATGTAAAGAAAACAAGTTTTTAAAATTAAAATTTATTTTACTTGTATGCGTATTTCCATTTCGTTTTACCACCTTCGCTGTTATTGATGTACTCTTTGATTTCCTCTGGAGAAAGCTTGTGAGCAACTTGATCGGACATACCAGCGAGAATAATCTGACGGAGCAATTTTGCTTCCATATCTGTTGGAGGTGGCATTCTGAAATTCCATAAAATTCATTAGCTACGCTCCAAGCTCTCAATACATCGACAGGACACTAATTAATTTACTTGGGATCGATGCTCAAATCCAAACCAGGTACACCCAACACTATTTCATTGGTCAACTGATGCCTCAGCTTTCTAATTTCAGTCATAGCCTTTTCTCGCAACCCGTGCTCTTGGCAGAACTGCGAAAATTTTCCCTTTATCGACGCGAATTCGGCAGCCCCGACAGCTCGAATGAAAACCATCGGGTCACCAAGAAACAAACTGTTACCCGTGCCCGACCAGAAACGTCGAGTTTGTATCCACTTGTTTTTCACTTCTTCCTCGGAAGAGCTGGCTTCAATTAACAGTTCTTGCACTGATAGAGCTGCGACCATGCACACTGTGTACGCTAGAAGATTGTGCTGCTGGGATAGGGCTAGCATTTTTCCGTATCGAGGAAGAACCGGGAAAGTGGCTATGGTCCTGCCCAGATCGGTTATCTTGGCGCAATAGAGATCTGCAATTAAATCATACGAAATCGATTAAAATGATTGAGTTTGGCGTACTTAAATGTCTGTAGTTTGGATAAACCTTTTTTCCTCAAGTGATTTTGCTGAAGAGCCCCGAGCACGCACAGCCGTTTTTCTGCCATTTTTAGCTGCTCTTCTCCCGGAGGTGTTGGGAACGGAAAATTAACAACCTTATCGATATTCATAACTTTCATCTGCAGAAGCAAATCATCGACTGGCTTCCTGCGGATCTCCGGTTCACTGAATGCCTCGAACTGATCATTGAACACCGCGGACGAGTAAAGCCTTGGAAATACAATGTATTGAATTGGAAAAAAAAAAAAAAAAGTTTTTCACTTGAAATTTTATAGCGACGTTTATTCATTTACCTATAACAGTGACCAGGTCCCATTCGGCCTGCCCTGCCAGCTCTCTGATTAGCAGCTGCTTTACTTGCCCATGTGATCATGAAGGTCGTTACACCTGTTACCTTATCGTACATTTTTGTTTTACACTTGCCGCTATCGACTACATACTTTATGTTTGGAATCGTTAGAGAAGTTTCGGCCACGTTCGTCGATACCACGCACAGACGATATCCTTCTGGGGGCGGCTCAAACACCTTAAATCATACCAAGCGAGTATAACAGCTGGATTTTGTATTAATGCATTTTAGCAACGGAGGGGGAGAGTTAAGAACTTAAATTCAACAATCGTATCTCCATGGTCTGAAAAGAATGAGTTTGAAAAGCGTGCTCAATACTCACTTTGGCTTGTTTATAACTGGGCAGCAGCGAGTAGAGAGGAAGGACCCAGAGAGGCTGTGAATTCGACGAGCCACTCATGTCGATATCCTCTTCATCTTCGTCCTCGTCGTCATTCTCGTCCTCTTCCTCGTTTTCGAGATCAATGAGGTCATCGTGACCGTCGTCTGGTACGGCAGAGTAACTGTGGACGCAGTCAACGAGTGAGAACAAAAAAAATTAGCCTTGATCGAGGAAGTGTCGTTAATTGAACATATGCGGGACACTTACGCGTCAAGAGAGACTTGAGGCAGCTTCAATTGGGCTATCTTTTTCCGTCTATTTTTGGCGTTCTTCGTGAAAAACTCGTCCTCTGAATTTCCGTCGTTGTCAGCGATGTCCTTCTCGTTTTTATTTTTCACATTGTTTTCTGTCTTTTCTTTTGAAACTACATCGCACTTCTGTTCCCGGTATGGAAAGGCCTTGCGCAATCGTCGCACTACTGTATTCACTTCCTTCTGACCTTGTTTTTCAAAATTTTAATTAAGTTTTTGGTAAGAAATGCACATTTTTTAAGAAACAATCCTGCCTATACTTACCAGTTAGGAATATTAAGATTCCACCCTCGGGGAGTTGAGTGTGGATTTTCGCGGCTTTCCTTATCGCTTCCTTCACGTAATCTGGATTAGTTTTTCTATTGAAATGTATCGTTACCGGAAACTGTCTGGACTCGACGGTTTTTATCGGGGGTTTAACTTTAAAAAGCCTAGAGTTATTCACAAAATCTTCGATTCTCAACGTAGCCGACATAATGATCAGTTTGAGAGGCTCGTTTCTTTTAGTACGAAGTGACACGATTCGTGTTAATAAGCCGATCAATATGTCTGTGTATACACTACGCTCGTGAGCCTCGTCCAAAATAATGACCGAATACTTTTTCAAGAGAAAATCCTGCGGTAACCAAATGTAGATTTTTATCAGTTGATCTTAAATCAGTAGGCAACAATTAAATTTTTAGTCACGTACTTACATTTTGAACTTCTTTCAACAAAACACCATCAGTCATGAATTTGATTTTAGTTTCTGGAGTAGTGTTACCTTCGAATCGAATCAAATAAGACACCTCTTTGTCAGTCAAATTCATTTCTTCGGCAACTCTTTTGCTCATAGAAATGGCAGCTACTCTTCTGGGTTCTGTGATACCAATCATTTTATCTTT
This sequence comes from Copidosoma floridanum, assembly GCF_036245765.1. Lineage (NCBI taxonomy): Eukaryota > Metazoa > Arthropoda > Insecta > Hymenoptera > Encyrtidae > Copidosoma > Copidosoma floridanum. Next base: position 8,385,503 of record NW_028321891.1, read on the forward strand.
TGCATAGCCTGCCTCATAGAGAAACTGGGGTACTTGTGTAGTTTTACCTTGAAAAAATTATCGACAAATAAACGTTAATAATTACTATGATAGTGGAGACGTGAATTATACATGACATATGGATAAAGCATCTCACCACTTCCAGTTTCACCAGTGATGATGACCACAGGGTTTTCATTTATAGCTTCCACTACTGACTGCTCATCAGCCAAAATTGGAAGCTTCATTCTAGCTTCTTGAACTTCTGGCTTTCTATCTACAGCCACAAACACGGCTGGCTTCTTTTCCACTACTTTTGGATTTTTTTTTGGCATATTTTTATTTTCTGGAGGTTCTATCTCTTTTTGATCTTCAGATTTCTTCTTTTCTTTAGAAATCTCCGTAATTCTCTTTTCATCAGATTCTTGCACCTCTGCTTTATCTTTGCTCTTAGATACTTCATCATTTTCTTTTGCTTTATTTTCTTCAACCAGTCCAACACTTATTTCATTTCCATTTTTTTCAGGTTCCACTTCATCTTCATCATCTTCACTAGATTCCTACATAAACGATAATTGATAAAATTTTAAGTATTTATAATGCACTATTTTCAAAAATGTGCCACTAACAACTTACATCGATATCAAGAGTGTTTGGGTCCTTCACTTTGTTTGGATGATTAAAAATTTTGTTCAATATAGTTAATCTTCTTTTCTTCACACCTTTTCGTGAATGTACAACTGGGTCTACTGTGGTGTTGCTTTTGCTCAGCACTTCAGGGCTTATTTTGGACTCTAATTCAGTTTCTTGAATATGTCTTTTCAACCCCTTGGTTTGAATTGTAGTCAGTGACACGTATTGTTGTAGCTCTTCTTCAGGGACTGTAGTTTTGGATAATTCATCCAACAATTTTACTCTCTAGTGCATTGAAATTGTAATGAATTATTTAATTTGTATGTGTCTCATCTCACAACAAAAGCTTGGCTTACCTCTTCTTTTTTCTTTTTGTCTCTCAATACTTTTTCTAATCTTTTCTTCTTTTTCGGATTCAAAGAGAGCTTTTTTGGTTTGTCTTTGCTTTTAGTTTCTCTTTTTTTGTTGGGCAAAACAAGGGCATTGCAGTCATCAAACTTTTCTTTCCGAACATTAACATTAACTGCAATCTAAAAATACGTATGAAATGTTAAAATTTTGGCTTAAAAAGATATCAAACAAACAAATAAATTACCTTTTTCGTGGCCGAGTCGTCGATTTCAACATTAGCCACCTTCCTCGCTTTCCAGTTGTGCCCTTTCTTTCTTCCCATTTTGAGTACTCTCAAATAACCTACGTTATTTTTATATCAACTAATAAATAAATAAATAAAATTCGCATCCAACACGACATTCGACAATAAAAATCAAGGCATAAATTATAAAATGTTTTCCACCACTGGATGTCTTTTTTTTTTTAAACACCGTGTTGTTTACAGGTTATGGAAACACACATGGGCGCCGTGTAGCAGAAGTCTGCAAGCTGCACGTGTGAGATGTCACGTGCATGTGTGAAGCTGCAGTAAAGTGCTGCCATAACTGAAAAACTATTGTAACTAAAATAATCCTACGATCTTGGTAAGTTTGTTCATTTGAGTTTACCAATCTTGACGTAGGTTTCAAAATAATAGTGAAGTTGTTCTGTTTTGCTTTTGCGTAAACGCAGGAGAGGTTATACATTTTAAGAGCTCGTTTTCCAACGTCTTGACACCGTTAGCTGATGTTCATAAACATTTTTGTTTAACTAAGAACATTTAAGAACTAAACACTTCTTTTTTTCAAAGTTTTTATTTCAATTTTTTATGAGACAAGTCACCTTACAAGATGAATCATCCACCCAGTGCAACAGTACGAGTAAGTAAAATTGTTGATTAATAGGCGTCCAATTTGTATTTGCTTTACTTAAAAAGTTAGCAATGGAAATTTTATTATAATGTATTCAATAGAATGATATAATATTGCAGAAATCGAGAGGAGCGAGACAAAAGGCGGTCGATCAAGTTACCAGGAAATTCCTGCACAATTTTGATCCTGAGCAGAGCGAGCGAGAGAAGCGAAAATTAAATCGTCGCCTAAACCACGGGAACAAAAAGTCAGCTCTGTATGACGAGAAAGGCCTTTACATTCCCACCAGAGACGATTTGTGCGATTGCTTGCAAAAATCTTGCTTCGGCTGTCATTTTCCATGTCCAAAATGTTATTCTACAAAATGTGGCCATGAATGCAGGTGTGTGTTGTAATCTGTTACTACTTTGTTGTAACTGTTATACAAATATTTTCACCACAGCAAAATTGAGACTAGGTAGGGGTAAACTGTTCATTGCATTATATTAATACGCCATACGAAACAAAAGTAAGTACTTATGGCGTACTTTCATCTCGTGTAGCGTATACGATTTTCTTACCTTCCTCCGTTTAAATACGACGTTTTTTCTCCCAAGAAGATTTAGGGTTGAGAGGGTAACATAACCTCCCAGGTAACTGCTTACAAGAAACGTATTTTTTTCATGGTAAACTTTTGTATAAAACATCGAGTAAATGAGACTCCCAATCAAATTAAAATCTTATTTTCTGGACTCTTCAAAATTTAAATTTACCAAATAATAACATTAGTTCCAGAGCATGACTATTTAAATTTGGTTGTATGGTAAAAATCGAATATTTTTGTACAAATTATGTCATTTAGACACTCGAAACAACGAGTATTATTGTTCTAAATACTTATAATTGTTTTACATTGGTTTTACATGGCTTTTTCTATACTTGTAGTTAAAATTTTCGCTCCGTTGACAAATGCACACAAAGTATTTTTTTTTTCCAACATACAAACGAATAAATTAATTTCAGGAACAATCGCAAGTGGATGTACGACACCATCGAGAACGAAGGTAGTGACAATGGTGTAAAGAATCCTTACACCACCTCCAACTGATGGTATCTTTTGTAATATTTAGATTTATTATTTTCATACTCTCACTGAGCATGTAATGTACATTTTTGCGAGCAAAATTATCATCCGCTGCATGAAAATTTTCACTCGTCATGTTGTTAAATAAATAAATAAATAAATAAATAAAGGTTTGTAAAAACAATTTCTTGGACTGTTCGTTTTCTAATCCCAAGTCTTCCATCTCGTAACGATTATCGATTTTTTAGAATGTATGAAGCTTCTTTTTCGGTATTAAGTAGGTATATATAATCGATGAAAATAACAAATTTAAACAGCACGCAATAAGTATCGTATATATTATACTCTTATTTCTTTTCGCAGACAACAAGTAGTAAAACCTGCGTTTGGCCAGACACGCTCGGTCTGACTAAACCGGCCTTGTTCTACTTGTTGCGTTCACGTGAAAATTACAACAGGGAAACACGTGATGATGGTAATTAAGTATGCGTAACACTTTATTAATTCATGTTCTCGAATCGTGCCCAATTAATTATATTTTCATTCACATGCCCCGATTGCCGGTACAAATTCCTTACGAGCAATGATTCTCCATCAAAACCCACATGTTCACCCGATGTACATATATATATTATATATTATTATTATTCACCCACTCGCGCTTGTAAGTACATGCTAAACAAAATAAATCCCAGAGAGAGTCGACAGTGATCCCGTACCTGTATATATATAGAGAAAGCCTTATTTTACAGCCACTCGGCTCGACGAATCACGTAGCCGGGCGATGTGTGGCACGTATCACGCGGCTTATACACCACCCCCCCCCCCAACACGCAGGCTGTAAACATTGATTTTCCGAGCGAGATACGCGAGGATGTACTGTGTAAGGTAAAGGGATACCTATACATGTGTATTGTAGACATTCAATAACACACAAAAGCAAAGCTCCAAAACCGGCTGATATGGCGTGCCGCGTGCCGCTTTTGGCGCACTCGCTCTTTCTCTGATGGTCTTCCAACCCTCTCCCGCCAAATACAAAATACACGCGTTTTCGTATGTACGTCGGTTGTGTATGTTTTACCCGAATCCACCCTCATTTTTCCGATGTACACACATCACGTATAGACACTCGGTGTATCTCTTTCATCACATTTTCTCCACGTTCCCACGCACAGCTTTTATTCTTTCGTCCGAGCGTTTAAAAGTGCGCGTTTTCTTCGCTCTTCACCTCTCTCTCTCTTTCTGTGCTCTTTTACCATAAGACATATGTATACCTAGTGGAACGAGAGAGGAAGGGCAGCGTCGCAAGCTCCCTCTGTTCATAGTTTAACGTCTCGGTTCGCGCGTATAAGCTCGAAATTCGAACTTTCGCTCGGTTACACCAACATTAAAATTCACACGTCATATTTTTCCTCCGTAAAAGTGTACAAGTATCAACCGACAACCCATATAGGTATGATACATTATGCAAGCGCAACACCAGATAATATATAGAGTACGTACGATAGATTACTTACAACGTACCACGATCATCTGTACACACCATTCATCGTTGTCATGTAAAAATATTCCGAGATAGGTATGCTATTCATCCCCCTTGTCTTATGCCTCGCGTTTAAGCTCCCAACCCCCTCCCCCCCAGTAAAGGCTGTAACACACGCGTAATGTCGAAATATCAAAGCTACTTATGTAAAAAAAAAAACAAAAAAAAAAAAAACCGTATATACACAGCGTGCTTTGCCAGAGAGAGAGAGAGAGAGAGAGAGAGAGAGGAAAGACAGTCGCTACAGCAATCGTAGAGTATATAATATAGTATTACACAATGTGTAGGTGTATATAATATGTAGTGTAGCAGCGGTCGGGAAAGGCCAATCCGTGCGCACCACCCCTGTATATACATGTATGTATGTACTTTACCACCCCAACGGCACGTAAGTGCGTAGGCACGTACAGACACACACACACACACGGTGTGGGCACGTATATATATGTGTGTGTATTTGTTACGTTGTATAGATGCACGGGCAAGAGCAGTGTGTTGAATTGTAGGTCGTCGTCGAGTGTGGCGCGGCGCAGCATCAGTTGTTTCGTCGCCCACGGACGGTCGGCACGACGACCAGCCCGAGCCCCTTTTTCTCTCCCCCCTCCCCCTTATCTGGTACCGTCGCAACCACAAGGAACTCGCTGTTACGGTACACCCCGGAAAACAAAAAGAAAAAAGAAAGGCCTCCTCGATTCTCGTGCTGCCTCGCCAGGGGTGTGGTGTTTACGGCGTGCACCAATTGTACAAATATCATGAACCGCACAGGGCTCCGCGAGTGTGATGTAGGGTAGCACCGCTGCACTCACGAGGGTAAGGCGACGAGTAAACGAAAGAGATGTACATCCAGCGTCAGCTGCAACGTTGAATCCCCAGGGGAACCTTTTTGTACAAGTGTGTATCGTGGGGTTTAACACTCCACAAGCGCGACGTTAACGGAACACGACAACGAGCTTGGAGGGTGAGACCGAGAACGCATCGCGATGGACAACAACGGCGGGGCAATCACGCGATGAGCGATAAAATATGTATAGTGATCGTCGTACAGTTGTGCGCGTGTCGTGATAATTGTTGCAACGTGATGGTGGTGCAACGACGGTGAGGCAAAGCAAAAAAGGATCCATCTGACACTTATACCCATCAAACACCCCCTCGTTTTCTTGACTCTCGTTTCCCATAAAAGCGCGCGCCTCCGTGTATTTTTGTTTACCCACGTACCAACGACGGAGGAGTAGATAAGGAAGAGGACGTACATATACATATATGCATAAAAGAAAAACAAAGAAGATGGAGCGACGCGGAGGAGCGGTGATGTAAAATCAAGAGCCCACGTGGACAGGGCGCTCGACTCGTCACAAGTGGAACAGGTAAACGTTTGGCGCGACGTCGGGACCAGTGAAGCTCGCTCTTGTCCATACGGTCCAACTGTACATTAACAATGCACCTACGACCCGTGCAATTATTCACTGTTGGAAGATCGGCCCGTGCTGCTGTCAACCAAGGAGAACAACAATAACGATAAGAGAACAAAAATACAACAACGATACAAGTGCTCTCTTTTTCTTTTTTCTTCTTCACGGGGCAAAGGGCAACTTGCGTCTCGGGTGGGCGAAGGAGGCTTGGACCAGTGGAGCATATCCCCGGGAGTCGTTTGTGACGGCATAGTAGTATTTGAAGAGAAAAAATTGAATAAGAAAACAGGTGTGGGGAATCGTCGGCGCTTCGGCCGACAAACAAGGCCGGCGCGACGGCAGATGTTAGGATGCCGGAACAGAGCAATGACTACCGGGTCGTGGTGTTTGGCGCCGGGGGCGTCGGCAAGAGCTCGCTCGTGCTGCGCTTCGTCAAGGGCACCTTTCGCGAGTCTTACGTACCGACCATCGAAGACACCTACAGACAGGTATGGAGTGCACGCGTTGATGTTTTTTACTGTTTGCGTTTGCATTGCCGTCGTTGTGATCGGCGCTTTCGAGCCATTAGGTTGCTTGAATGGTCCACAGTATAGTGGACTTTTTTTTAAAGGGGCGTTTATGGACTTTTGTTTGCATACGAATGCGTTTCACCTGTCAGTTTTTGTAGTTTTGCTTGACCAACACTCTGCCTTTTTTCCCAAGAGTCTGCACGAGATTATGGCAGTTATAAAAAAAGTAGTTCTCATGCATTGAACTTTTGGAAAAAGCCACGAGGGATAATCCATTCACATTCATACCATTTGGTGGTTTGGGATTATAACTTTGCACGGTCGTATCATTGGCAATCAAAATAAATAAATACCTTTTTATTGTTTACATTCAATAAATATCATACGTCAATATAGGAAAAAAAAAATAAAAATAATAATCACGCGATTGAATGAACGTACTTTAATGGCTTTCATAACGGAAATATATCCTCCACTATAATTAGCAATCCAGCACCTAAAATGATTTGATCAGTGATAGTTTTTTTTTTTTTTTTTTTTTTTTTTTTTTTTTTTTTTTAATTTTCTATTCATTACTCGAGAGAGTTTTTTAATTAATCATTAGAAGATTGGTAAGATCAACCTCGTTACTCATCTTGACGGACGACATTTTACGATCTCAATCTCGAGGCAAATTAACTAGTTAGCCGCCTGATTTTCCTCGAAAATAAATTGCCCTTTCTACATGGAGGAAAAAGGTATTTTCTGTAGAAAAAAATTACTCTTCTAATAAATCGACCGTTAATAATAGAAAATTAAAAAAAAAAAAAAAAAAAAGATAAATCACTTGTACTGTTCGAAAAATATACTCGAAAGAGTCACGAACGAAAGGAGAACTCGTGACCCTCGAAAATAAAAAATACGGGCAAATTGATATTTTTCAGCATAGAGCGGAGAAAAAAAAAAAGGAAATAGAGACCGGGAAAAAGTTTAAATAATGCACGCGCGCATAATGCAACGGGAGAGCCCTGCAGCTGTCGAGGGTTGAATATTTAAAAAGGCGCATTAGTTGCGAGCCGATATCCCCGCGTCATCTTTGAAGAGACGCCGTGTAATTGGATATCCCTCGGTTTCTCCTCCTCCTCTGCTTTTAAATTATGACTTATTTTCTCGTCCGTGTTATTGACATTCTCGTCCAGGAAAAAGTGTATTATATACCCACGCGTACACAAAAGACGGGTCACTTTTTCATACAACTGCGCATTCGAACGTCAAAGTACCCCCCTTTTCGTCCCATTATTTTTCAAATAAATAACGTGTACTAAAAAAAAGGCAGAATTATTACAAAATAAATCATCACGATGATATTAATGATTAATTGATGAAAAAAAATGTGTTATCGACTATTATCGAACCGTAAAATTTTAAAACGGAAATAATCAATCGGAAAAGAGGATATATATATATATATATATATATATATATATATAAGACGTAAAACGCCCCAATGTAAGTGTTTAACATTTTATGGCCTCCCTGTGCCAATCGTTTGAAAAAAAAAATATATCGTTCGGCTTAATGGAGGCGGTTAAATAATCAATGAACCATTAAGTTTTCTTTTACATGTAGATCAATGTACGGCAATAATTTAACAATTATGATAAAAACGGTAAATAAAATTATGAAAAATCAATACGTATAATAATCAATAATTGACGAATTAATTAGTTTAACGGATGATAAATTGTCCGTAAAACACAACACTTTTTTATTGTTTTCATCCGGATTTTTTAAATTTCACACGTAATAGTTGATGTAGCATAAATTTACTTGCTTTTTAAACGCTTGCATTTTAACAGCACTGCTTCGTATATTGTTACGTACTTTTTATCCAAAAAAAACCCAACTTGAATACACTTGGATTTTCCATTACAGTTACGTGAACCAGGATAAAGTTACCTAACGGAATCCCAAATACACTTGAGAGAAAACAAACAAAAAAATTTCATCTCTAATCGAAAAATCCAACAATACACATTTTGTTCAAAGAAAAAGAAGAAAAAAAAATTCGAGAAGAACGTCCGACGATCATTTCTCCCCCAATCGAGAGCCACCGTATAACGAGAAAAGCGCGGCTGCTTAAAAAAACCCGCTAAGCTCCTCATAGTACCGGCGAAAAGAGTTTTAATCAAAGTTTCCAAAGTCCGGACGTTCTCTGTTTGAATTTCCATCCGCGACGATTCGATCCGACCTCCACCCCTTTTTTTTCCACCCGCCCAACGAAACGAATGGACTCTCTTTGTCCCCCCCCCATTCCCAAGTCACGATGTCACTTTGTCTTTTCGTGTTGATTTTTCCTTGCGACCATCCTATACGTATACACCTCGAGTGGGTGTGCACGCGCAAACGCCATAATATTTACGAGCCACGAAACGAGTCGCGTAATATTTTCCCGCGCGTAACCTGCTCTACTTTCTTTCTGTGAGTATACGACCAGCACCACCGTTCCCCGGGGAATGAATGCCGGCTCGTGTGCAATCGTTGAATAACGGACTCGTTGTATAGCTAACGGTGTGTTGCATTGTGTTGTTCTTGTTGGGAAAAGGGGGTGTGGTTTATCGCGGCTGTACCTGCGAATGCACACATAGCGATGCTCGTGTACTTGTTGCCGCGTACGTGAACAATAACAAAAAAATAGACACGACGAGGGGATATGATGGAGTAGCTATTGTGGAGACGTAGGTGCGTACGAATACAAGTACCCACTGATGATTGAAGGCTCGTTCAAAGCTTATCGCCACTACCTTGTTTTTTGCACACGTAATTATTACTTCCCTATCTTCATTTAACGATGTTGACGATATTTTCATTTTCACACCTTAAAATCTATACAACGTAATCAATGGTCAATTAAATCCACGCGTGGTCACGAAACAACACGCAGGGTAAATAAGCGCGTTACCGATGCAAAATCATTCCAAATCGCAATTGGCACGCTAATCGAAAAATCGCAACGGCGGAAATAATTCACACTCGGGTGATACGTTTTCCAATTTGACGTTTTAATCTTGGCCCCGTGTGGACCGAGTAAATTTTATCGATTCGTTTTTCGGGGTTGTAAATATCAACAAGTGTTTCACCATGTGTATACACGATAACGACCGGAATTTTTCGTCTTTTTTTTTTTTTTATATGCAAATTCAACCAACTCGCGAAAATTAAAATTATTTTTGTGCTTACCTAATTTTACGTAAGCTAATATAAATCAATATATCATGTTGACACAAATTTGGATTCTCTTACACTTTTTTTTTCTTTTTTTTTTTTTTTTTTTTTTTTTTTTTATCAACAATTAGCTCAGTGACACTAATGTTTTCGTACTGCTATTCATACTCCTAAATGATTGTTTTCCTTCGCATATACAATTTTGTATATGATTGGATGAAAAGGAAGTTTGCCATTTGACATTGTTGATTTTTTGAAGAGAACAAATCGTACAAGGAACGATAACATCTTGTAAAAAAGTTTTATTTCCGTCGAATGGTCTGTCGTATGTTTTCATTCCAAACGTAAAAAGACTCGAACTATGTTTACAGAGCATTTCAAAGAGTGTCGGTGTAGAAGGTACTTTATGTAGTTCCTGCTTTTACTCTTCAAAACCAAACTCTCATTGTTCCGTTGCGATTGAAACGCGCGATGATCTTTTCGGCGTGGGAGAATATATTTTTCGACACGATAATAAATGTCAAATCGATAGAACTACATAAGATTAATCTGTTAACACCCATATGGTAAATAAACTAATCAATTATAGCGTGACAATCCAACGGGGATATGCAAACATGCGAGAAAAATGTTTTAATTAATCCACCGTGAGAAAACACGATAATAACGTGATACTTGTTTTTTTTTTCTGAAATAAAAACGTACTCGAGATTGTTAATGAGGGCATTTTCTTTTTGCGTTTACCACGCAAGAGAGAAGAAGAAAAAAAAAAAGAAAAGAAAAGAAAACACTGCAAAGATGGCAATCTCAATTTTTATTCGTGCAAACGAATGACATCACTTACTTTTCGTGACCAAAGCTTCGTGTCTACTTTGTTAATCTCTTATCCGAGTAAATTAAACGCGAAGCATGTACATATACACGTACAAATTGCACGCGCGTTTCCAGCTTCCGCGCATCTAGAGTCCGTGTGGGCATGTATATATATACACACATGTTTCATTCAAGGAGTTTCTCGCAATCGGAGTAATTAATTCGTACGCGGTGATAAGATGCTTTGCTTCGGGAAATGAAAGGAAAGCGCGATGTAACTGCACGAGCCAACGAGAGATGCATACATGTACACTTAAGAAATCATATATCGACAATTTCAGCGCAATTGTTTCATGAATTTTTAAATATTCGAAAATAACAGTTTTTTTCTTTTATGACCTAGTACTTTTTACAGAAAAAATAGTGCGTAAGTATTTTGAGGGAACAAGGTTCAGTTCAAACTAATCAAATATTTAATTAATTAATTTTTTTTAGATTTATAATTCATTATAAGCTGAAACATGTAGTTACTTTTTATCACTGCGTAACAAAAATTACCGGGGAAAAAAATATTCCAGCACAAATAATAATAATAATCGTGCCCCACTGCTGTAATTTTTTTTTTTTTTTTTTTTTTTTTTTAACGCAAACAAACAGAAAATATGTAGGTGACCCACGAGCCAGCCAAAAAAAACGCATTCATTCTGTATTTGAAAAAGCCGCGATTTCACGCTTCTCGACTGCGATTTTCATGAAATCACGATGGTCGAATAATTCCACCGGCGGAGAAAACGCGGATTCCTATTCAGCCCCCCCTGCAAATATAGAGATTTGCTCGTTCCGCACACATTTTTCCTTACGGTATGGAAAGCACAAAATAATAGAGCAAAAGAAAAAAAAAACAATCTCGAGCGAGAGTAAAACAGTGTACCGAAAGAAAATACAGCTTGAAAATCTCCTTCTCTTTGCAAAAAAATCCTACACTCAAATAAGCGAAAGAATTGAAAAGAAAGAAGCTTATTCGTATAACGAATGGAAGGAAAAAAAAAAAAAAAGAGAAAAACGCGCCAACAACTTTTTTCCCTCCTTCCAACACTGCAACACTTTCAAAGTAGCAAACGTGTGTGCGATTAATTTTCGAGACGCAGCAGCAGTAGCTGCATCATCCAACTCCCGAAATGCATTTCCGCGCTAAACTCTTCCGTACCCCGGACGCGCAAAAGCTCTCGGGCCAACGAAAAAAAAAAAAAAAAAAAAAAAAAAAAAAAGAAACTTTGCGCGTTGAGGTGGAGTTACGTAACGTCAGAAGTTTTTTTCCCCCGAAGACGAACGAGGGGGTGAAAAAAAAAAGAGGCTCGCGAGCTCGTCCCCCTCGAGAGGCAACGACGCAAGTTCCATCTCTCGCTGGGATCGCACCTTACATCATTACGTTGTACCCATACACGTAACTTTTTCTTTTCCCTTCTTTATATCACCATTATGATTGTTTTCATCAGATAAAAGGGGGAAGCTACGTATTTTTGTTACCCAATGGCTTTCCGACGCCTATTTGTACGCGCGGATGAGGCCGTCGTGTGCACTTTGACTCGACTCCCTTGTACACCTACCTACCCCTTTTTCACAAGCCTCCTCCTCCTCCTCCTCCCTCTTCGTGACCTTTTATCCCCTCGTCGATGCGCGAAGCACAAGTGCGTTCCTCGACCTACATTGTACACGTTAATATACACATATATGTACGTGGGTTTAAAAAAAAAACGCATTTTATTATTACACGTGACTACACCTCGACTCCTTATCTTTGCATGATACACCCTCTTTTTTTTATTTCATACCATCAACCCTCGTTCTATCGAAATATATACTCGAGTGATGGTTGGATGTATGTGCATCCATACATAGGGAACGAAAATGGGACTTTTTTTTTTTTTTTTTTTGACGCTCGATTTGATTTTGACGAGTCATTTGGTTCGCACACGACGGTACGATGTTATAGGAAATACTCGTATGGTTACCTTATACGTGGAAAAACACGATAGGAAAATATAGGGAGGCTCGTTGATTTACGGGAAAAAAGGGGACATGTTGTTTTTAATTTTCGGGGAAAAGAAAATGGTGTACTGAGATTTTCGTCGCATCTTTTTTTTTCATATGTTTATTACAAGGGTGGGTATGATTTTTTTTCCTCAAAAATAAACTTGAAAGGGTATCTTGTTCGTTCAATTTTCATAAATGTGATTTTTTTTTTTTTTTTTTTTTTTTCATAAAATTCGATTACTTCATTTCTTGCGTTGGATACACCCTGAGCTACTTTATATCCACTGAATTTCATACCAATAAAAATCCTAAATTTCGCAAAAAAAAAGCGTTTTTCCCGCCTTTCTGCCAAAATTTTACCGCCCTCGTACCATCAATTAGTCCACAAATCAAACAGTAAGATTATCCAAATCAAGTACACGCGCGCCTAAAGTATACCCAAAATGGCATGATACACACCATCGCATGTATACGCAATATACATCACGAGCATTAGACACATAAAAATATGATCATCCAAACGCTGGCGAAACACTTTTACGTACCTCTTACTTCCCTAAGTGCAAGAAAAAAAAAAAAAAGAAAAGCTCCCCAAGGCTTTTTTTTTCAAGAGCCAAAGGTTCGCACGCGCCTCAAAGACACCGAGTTCGTGTGCGCGCGCCTGTGTCCGTAAAAAAAGGTCTGCGGCAATTTTTCCCGCAGAGCAGCAGTATAGCTACAAGATTAATGATGTGCCGCCGGTGTTGTACGTATACACACACACATATATATATGTACGGGTATAAACCCGGTAAGGGTTTTGTTTAACAAAGTGCGTGGAACGTGGGTGGCGGGCTTTGGTGAAATTCGACGGGACACTCGCTCCACACCCGATAAATAATAGATCGGGGGGGGGGCGGGAGGCAATATCCTTTCGAAAGGAGTTTTAAGGACGAGATTAATTTTTGTTTCTTTTTTTTTTTTTTTTTTTTCCTCATTGTCTCGGCGTCGTGAAATTTATCGATCCACGCCGCAGGCAGTACAACCATATACACCGTGTACAACGTTTTCAATCACGAAAGCTCGCAAAAACTTTGCACTAACATTTTTTCGTACGAAAAATAACGCATGCACACGCACATAGCTAGAAAAAATAAAAATAAAAAAGATATTCCGAGAAATCGCGGAGGGATGCAAACACGCGGCACGCTTTTGCAGTCTAGTTTACAGGCAACAAAATAATTGAGCTTTTGAGGATTTTTTTTGTTTTTTTTTCTTTGTTTTTCCACCAGTGTGCACGTTTGTGAGTAGATTTCTAGCGTAGCAACCGTAGTTACATCAATGGCATGAAAATTCAACAAAACCTCGTATATTTGCCGCATAACGTTAGCACGAGTTGCAAAAAGCTCAAACGAGCCAATACAAAGCATAAAAAATGTACACATTTTTAAATCTGAGTTGAGTGTTGCAGGATGATAAGGGCTCGTTGTGGAGCTCGAGAGGAGCTGAACGTCATCGTCACTCGACCACCACCGCCTCCCTTTTCAATTTGTTTTTTTTTTTTTTCTCCCCTTTCCGTACACCGGCTTTCACCGTACCTTGGCCGGCACTTGGCGCAGAGTTTAATTACGAGAAGCCAACAAAGGTCTCATACTAATTAAACAACAGTTGCAGAAACGGCTCGCGATGTTTTAGGGTTTCGTTCGTCGTGTGCGCTATACGTACCTCCCCAAGTTCGTTTGTTTGTACAAGTATAAGTGCAGTAGCAGGGAGGTGAGACCATTTTTTATTGGTGGCACGGTAAATGTGTTCCAAACCAAACGGGTACGATTTTCAGTGCACTCGGTGTGACATTACACGCGCTAAGTCGAACTTCACTCGTCGAGTGTCATTTCTCCATTTCTTTCGGAAAAAAAAAAAAATTGCAGCGCGTTAGCTGCAAGTACAAATCATAAACAATGCGAAACGAACATTGCCGCGCGAAAAGCTACAGCTGGATTAATCGCGTGAAAGGCCGTTTTGCAGTCCCAGAACCGATAGTTTGGAGGGGGGAAAAAAAAAAACAGAGAGCAATCGGTTATCGATTTTCCGCCCGACGGAACGGAGTTAATCCTAATACCCATTGGCTTTTTTCTTCCCCCCCCCCGCGCTTGTTTTTTTCTTTCTCCTAATACATATCGATTCAATGAAACGCTAAAAGTAAGTAACGCTCTCTCTCTCTCTCTCTCGGCCAGGCATTGTTGAAACGGAGGTGTGCGGGCGAGCCGAAAGGCAAATCTATCGGTGTACACAACGCTCGTACGCACGAAACGTCGATATTTTTTTTCTTCTTTTTTCATTGTTGCGCCTGTACGTTTGCTCGGTAGGTGTATACGTTTACTTGCGTTTCTATTTCGTCAAAAAAGGCATACCTATAATATGTAAAAACTGTATGTGTACTTACAAATAATTTCCTCACGAAATGTCTTTCGCTCTCGCGCAAGTGCAGGATAAAAAAAAAAGGCACTTTAAGCTCAATCCAAGACTAAATTACCTCTACCACCATCACCGGCAGCGGAAGCACCGCTTCAACCTTATCCCGGGAAATCCCCTCTTTTTTTTTGACAAATATAAATCCTCCGGAGCCATTCTTGCACACGTATAAGTATATACATCATTCATATACCCGGCTTTCACCTTCAACCCGAGCCCCCAGCCACTTTACTCCTCTCCACTTGGCTCCCGACACTCTCTCAAGGCGGCGATGATCTCATGACGATGCCGGCTCTCTCGAGCCCGCATGTATACATGTATATATATATATATATACATGGGTAGCAGAGACGAAAGGAGTCTATAAGGCTTTATACATACATACATATAATTATATACATGCACCAAGTCTACTTATTGGTGAAACTGGTGGGACCCGTTGCTGTGTTCGCGATATGCGACTCGTGCTCGATTCGACGACGAATTTGTATATACGTCCCCGGTGTATCAATTCAAACTCGTGACGTGATTTTCGGAAAATCAAGTTAGCTCATTGGGTTTGGGGAAACGCGATTTCCCTCCCAACGCCGATTTGTTCGTCAATGCTTGATATTTTCAATGTTGGTGCGTCAGTGCCTTCGTTTGTTGGACGTGTATTTTATATAACAATTAAAACAAAAAACAATTGTTTTTCCATCGATATCGTTATGTGTTGTGTAAGTGTGTGTGTGTGTGTTACGTGATTAAATGTTTGATTATCACAAGTATATAGATGAGAAAATTATCGCGTCTGGATGATTTAGTGGCTTTTAAACGATACATATTACACAAGGGGAAAGCCGGAAAAGAGAGGGAATTACGAGGTTTTTCTTTCTTTTTTTTCTTCGAATAATCTCGACTGACACATGGATTACGCGTCCATGACAAAAGTTTGATTTATCGCCGCGACCACAAGGTTTATACGCTCTTTTTTTTTTTTTTTTTTTTTTTTTTTATGAACTTTAATTTCATTGATTCGCCCTGTTAATTACAGATCGTGTGTTCTCTTTGGGTTCGAGCGCGTTATATTTTGTAATCGCTTCGACGAGGGAGGATTATTCATTAAAAAAAAAAAAAAAAAAAAAAAAAAAAAAAAAAAAAAAAAAAAAAGACGCGCTAAATTCAGGGGGTAAATCCAGAGGGGATATCCGTGAGTCATAACAAGCGTTGTGGCTGTAAACGAGGGCGAAAACTCCTGATTCCCAAAAAAGAAAAAAGAAAAGGAAAAAAAAAAAAACCGAGCGGGGTGCGTGCATTGCAGGTGATTAGTTGCAACAAAAACATATGCACGCTTCAAATAACGGACACAACGGGGTCCCATCAGTTTCCCGCGATGCAGCGGCTCTCGATAAGTAAGGGCCACGCCTTCATCCTCGTCTACTCGGTGTCGTCGCGCCAGAGCTTCGAGGAGCTCCGGCCCATCTGGGAGGTCATACGCGAGCTCAAGGGACAAGACATCACGCAGATACCCGTCATGCTGGTAAGTAAGCCTCTCTCTCTCTCTCCACCCACTGAATTATGTTAACGGCTCCCTCTATTGTGTATCCATATATATATATATATATACCACTCCTCGTTAAGTACTTCCTATACCGTCCTCGCAATAATTGTATAACGTGTATATAGGTGTACGTGGGTTGTACGTATGCGCATCCCATCGCACCCACTGCCCCGACCCCCATCTCCCACAATAGAGGTAATTGCGGACTGTTTCTTTTTTCCCCCTTGGTTCAACTTTTTTCTTTTCCTTTTCATTTTGCGCGCGAAAGATCGCTGGTTTTAATGCCCTAATTGTCCTTTGTGTCGTCATAAAACTTTGCTCTTTAAACGCGAGTATATAAGGGGATTAACGTTGCCGGAGAGTCGAGGGGGAGGATGGGGCGTTCAAAGAGTATTATCGACTGAATTCGTTGGAAACCTTATTTATGCAGTCAAAGGTGTGTGTACACGGGTTCTTCTTATCCCACGTACGGGAATTGCCC
The DNA here is from genome assembly GCF_036245765.1 of Copidosoma floridanum. NCBI lineage: Eukaryota > Metazoa > Arthropoda > Insecta > Hymenoptera > Encyrtidae > Copidosoma > Copidosoma floridanum. The sequence continues at coordinate 8,402,406 of NW_028321891.1, forward strand.
GTAACTATATACTCAAACTGATTTTTTTTTTTTTTTTTTTTTTTTTTTTCCGTAAAATGAAATTACGTATTTTTGGCCTTTGTTTCGAGCGGATCCCATTTCATTTGCAATTGTTTACGCTCCGAGAATGCATTACGAAAATTGTTTTTTGTGTAATATAGGTAATCACATCAAAAAGGGTTGGTGTGGTTATACTTTGATTCCCCGGAGAGCGAATTTCAATTTTAAAAAGTGGATGCGTGTGCGATTTTTTTTCCACCCCACAGATGCTGATATCCCCTTTTTAAAGTAGACTTTCATGGGTCTTGCAATCATGAAACAAATATTAAAAATACCTACTCGTTTTAACACTCAAGTGTATGCAAAAATAAAGTCAAGGGAACCCCCCTCTCTAATTATGGAGTTTGAGATGCTAAAATTCCGTAACTTTCGACCTGCGCTCATCCGAGAATCATCCTTCGTGTACACATTTGCAAGAAAACAAAGAAAAACTCGAGCGCAAACTACATGGTTACCGTTCATTAAACGTCAAAGGTCTAATTAAACCTTATTTTTTTTTTTTTTTTTTTTTTTTTTTTTTTTTTTTTTTTTTTTTTTTTTTTTTTTTTTTACACGCCCAGCAATCACTTGTTCGCTGCATTTCATCACACGCATCACTTGGCTTTTCTTGTTTTAATTGCAGTAAAGGACAAAAAAAAGTTTAAAAAAAATCTCTTTAATTATTTTCGCAAAAGCTACAACGTATTTAAATGTTACATACTTAATTAAAAGGTCCGACCTTCGAACAACCGCGCTACCTTCATCGTCATTGATAATTGCACTCTGAAAACCGTATATCTACGTAATTATACAAATTCGTTAAAATCAATAAAATTATTATACCCGTTAATCATGTATTTCCCAAAATCGATAAAAAAAAAACAAATACTGCGAGTAAGTAATTTCTCATGAATGTACTTTTCATTAAAAATGATCTCCATCATAACGTAGAATTTGCTCAATACTGTTCCACTTTCTCGACACGTGTAAATCGAAATGCGCGTGTGGCAAAAGCGATTTCCCGGCACATTCGCATGGGATACGTGTACATCCGGAAAATAAGAAAATACGTTCCTCGTATGTTAATCTACTGAAACACGTGAAAAACACATTTCACCGACACCCGGAAAAGAAAAATAAAAAAACAAAAAAAGTTATTTTTCTCTTGGTAATCGTGAAACCGAAATATATGTACCTCGTACATATTCATAAAATATAAATCCCTTTAGTTTCTTTCAAAAATCTAAAGAACTGGTGTCAATTATCTTGCAAAAAAAATCTTTCTGAAATTCTTTTTTAATACGTAAACATTTACATTAGAAAAAAAATTAAAATGGGATGTGTTAACTAATTAAATTTCGAAATTTTGAATTAAAAATTTTATTGTAATAATTTTTTTTGCAGCATATATTTTTTATACTCTCTTATTTACTGGAAATCTTGTTTTAAGAATAATGTACCAATAATAATAGAAAAAAAAAAAAATTTAAGTAAAACATTTCAGCAAATAATATTATACGTTATATAGTTGTCTGATTATCGTAAATTAAAAAAAAAAAATATTTCACCGACAAAAAAATCAATTAAGACATCTGTTACATTCTGTTAAAATAAAGCATACTCACTGCAGAAAAAAAAATTGATAAACATTTAAATAACATCAATAATCCAACAAATACAATTCCGATTGCTTGAGACACAAACGAAACTGTACGCAGGTACACAGAGACGGTAATTTTCCTAAACGACGTAACAAGTTGTAAGTCAAGCATATACTTCTGACCTACGCAAGGGAAGGATACTATGGGAGGAAGAAAAAAAAAAGTAGGAAAAGAAAAGTATCGGTGTCGAAGGTCACCAAGGCAGACGATAAAGCATAAAAACGTCGGCAATGTGTAAGTAAGTTGAGGCTCTCTCCCAAAAAATTGTACACCTCACTTGCGTACGTGTCACCCTCTTTATATTCTCTCTCTCTCTCTCTTACTCTTGTCCACTTGCACTCGGGGTGGCAAGAGAGAAGGCGCCCCTCGAAAGCTCCAATCTCTCTCGAGACTTTCCTCTTGTTCGGAGGCCGTGAGTTTGTCACGCGACTGTATATGTGCACGTATATGGACGTACAAAATGCTGTACACACTTTTTGCACACAAGTGATGAAAAAAAAAAAAGAGTGGATGGCTTGATGGCTATCGACTCGTCGCGTCTCGATACCTATCTGTGTATAGCACACACATGTGCATAGTAGAGGGATGCCGGTGCAAAGATCGTGAGAACGGCGACATAAGTGTGCGTTTTTCTTCAACTTTTTGTTTGGCAAAATAAGTACTTAAAAGCACGTAGTATCATCGTCTTGATCTTACGTGTAAAGTTTTTTCCGAGTGCACCTGAGAGGAGGTGCAGGTGGCAAAGCATTTCGTCAGCAGATTGGCCCACGGAGGGATTCGGGTACTACATACTATGCACTCGTACACATGTCACAACTGTACACTTAACGTGTGGACAATACTGGAAAGAGATTATTAAAAATGTGGCAAACGCGTGGGAATCTCTCTTGTATTATTATTACTTTGTAATTTAGATCGATACTCAATTGATGTGCTCGAAAAAAATATTTGATTAAATATCTAATGTGTAGCTGTCGTGCCGAGTTTTTTTCTGCCAGTCATGAAATAAGTTGGGTTTTCAATTTACGCATTTGTAAATGTTAAATAACTGACGATCAATATTTTAAGAATCAATTTCCAAATTTTACCTCACTTCTGTATATGTATATGTATACCTATTCGTGATAAGGTCACGCAGTCTACAAATATATCGATACCTGTCGGAAAAAATACCTCATCTCATTTTTCAAGTAAAATCGGGATCGATTTTTAATAAAAAATTACTACTGTGCCTCGACATAAAGTTCTATTGATACAATTAAGTGTGGAAACGTGGTGTGAAAATTCATGTAATTACAGACGGTACCAAAAAAAAATATGTACGGTATAAATTTTCTTTTCGATTCCGCGATGGTACCTTGTTTAGCTTGCAATTAAAACTAGTACTTTTACTGGGTAATATTCAATACGGAACACTGCCTATTTCAACACGAGAAGAAAAAAAGAGAAACCACCTTCCTCCCACGCGTCGATGCATACCAGAAAGAAGGAATTTAATTTGACGCGAGACCCGTTTCCTCTTTGCGGTACTTTTTCCTACGATCCCGCATTTAAATACAAAAGAAAACGTCAGCGCAGAAAATTTACATCCACCTCTTTCCTCTGTATATATGTATATCATTGAAAGAGCAAATTCAACATAGCACTCGTAACGAGAGAGTCAATCGGAATAGAGACCCGGAGAATATTGTAAACTCCAAATTTTTCCACATTGACTCGGCCTCGACCATCCCCCAAATGTTCCAAACGACCCGACTCATCGAGCCCAAAGATCAAAGAAAAAAAAATACGTGTATTAATCTCTCGCGTGCCCATACGTGTCAGCTCGCGTTTTTCTAGTTCCCGGAAAGCAGTGACGCCGGCACTCGAACAAAAAACAATTACCTGGCGCTTTTATTCCGCTCCTTTCGCGGTGGATGGCTAAAGGTCGATAAATACATTGGAGCAGCCGAGGGAGTTCCATTTTTCCACTTTTTTCCACAAGTTTCGAGCGCAGGTCGCGTTCGGATGATTTCGGGAAATTGGTTTTCAATTAAAGTTCCGGAATACTTTGCAAAATGTTGTGACGTTACGTCAAGTTTTTTTTTTACAAAGTATTGGGTTGTATTGGCGCGGGGAGCGGGAAATGGAAAATAAATTGGATAAACTTGTCGCGTATGGACTAGATTTCTATTGAAATTGGAAAAAAACGGGGGAAAAAGAAAAAAGATATTAGATGATCCTTATCTGTAAAGTCACGTCCTCTGCACGTATCACATGCTATACGGACGAGCCGTGTGCGTGTGTATTCGTACGTGGAGCAAAAAACTAGATATTAATATTTCACAGAATTTAAATAACTAAAAAAAAAAAAAAAAATATCTGCAAAATATATTCAATAATTTTATCGGATGATTGATGATAATTTTCTGAGTGGAAAAATTTTTATCTCCGAATTATTCGATGGAGGCAATTTTCTTCGTTAGGGTACGTATCGCTTTATCGATTTGAAATTTTGATAAAAAAAATTCCAATTTCGATAAACTCATGTTTATTTAACTTTAAAAAGAAAAGTCAATATTCATTTGCATTTTTGCGGATAAAAATCATAGCGGTATCAATGTACCTCCAGAAATACATATTTACATTGCAAATGAGACATGTGATGCCAGTCAAATTGAAAGTCGTTCAAAAAATAATTTTTTATTTTATTTTAGAGATCAAGATAGTACACAATACTGATCTTTGTCGTAAACTAAACTCTTGTCCTTAATATGATTTATCAAAAAAAACGTAAATTATGTTACAAAGTCAGGTTGTTTATCAATATGCATAAAAATATTAAGGGTGGAGAGGTACAACTTTGAGAAGACATAAAAAATTATTAACGTAATCTTGTCTTTAATTAAAAATCAAGACAACATCAAAAGAAGATGTAAATAGTATCCAACGAGACAAAAAAAAAAGGATTAATGTTTTTACCTTGGAGCTTTTACCAGTGTGTCTATCTATACATACATATAAATTTTTTGAGGATTAACTTTGTTTAAAATGATTATTAAAATTAATTTCCAGAGTATTATGGCAATGGTAGGAAAATAAAAAGAAAAGAAATTTTCCTACAAAAACCACAAGTCTCTCAAGATACTTCACTGAAAAGAGCGGATGGTTTACTAGAGACATTTCTATGGTCTCCTCATATTTTTATCCACATAGTTTATGAAACACCGTAAATTTCGACTAATCTAGATAATTACTATTTTGTGATAACAATAAGTACGAGATGAATTCGTAAACTTGCCAAACAGTCAAATAAACCCGACTGGCCTACACAAAGAGATCCTTGAAGAACAGCGACCGAATCGAAATTGTTGAGCCAAAAGCTCCAACTTGAAAGGGATACAAACAACATGTTTATATACGTGCTCGTACGACACCGTACACACATATAAAGGTACTCGAGAAAGAGGAGATTTCCTCGTGCCTCGTTAAAGAGCAAACGCCTCGTTGAACTTGCGTCACGCGTATGCGGTGTGTGTGTGTGTGTGTATAAGACCCAAGCACACGCACGAGTGCTTTAAATGGGATTAGACGCTCAGTTCCGCCTGCATATACATGGAAATTCTAGTCGGCGTGTAATATCATGTACTGTAATCCCGTGAGCTCGTTGGTGTTTTACTTTATTGATTATTTTGGACCAAAAAGTACAATACGCAGCAGAGACTGCAGAGATATCAAAAAAGGGTAAAGAAAAAGCGTTTTCAAATGAGACTTTGGGTTGAGTTGGGGAGTAATATAAGTTACGCGTGACTTGCGCTTACACTCTTTTAAATCAAAAAATGTAAATATTGAAAGAGGGATGATATTTTTTTGTCGAGTAGCACAAATCTTGAATCTATTGTTGATGAAAAAACGCGGACAAAAGTTTCAAGTGAGATTTTTTTGGTCAAAAAATATAGCGCTCTGGTCGAAAGGGACAGGAAGTTTGGAAAAAAATCACCAATGTATATACAAGTCTCATTCGAAAGCTTTATTTTCTGCGTGCATTGTTTTGGGTGATTTCAATTACCAAACCGAAATCGGTGCTGATGGCTCACTGGTTAGCCCGCTCGTTAACAAACGCGATGGCGTTGCCGACAATAAAATGGCTCGTAAGATTTTATTTCTCACATCGTCCACGAAGAAACCTGAACTCCTGGTAAACATTTATTTTCGTGTGGCTAAAGCTCAAAGCTCCCGATTACTTTTCGAGCAAACGTTACTTCTAAAACGTATCCATGAAAAAATAACTTTGTACTTTGTGCCATTCCCGTTTATAATAAATCTTTCAGCAATGCGAAAACGAAGGGTAATACGTCGCGAGGCTAGCCGTATCGATCAAGCCAAAGACAATCAAATGACTATACCCACAAGGACACGAGCTTTCAAGTCTGAGTGTTGTGTACAGCGTAAAAACTTTTCTTTATGTACCGTAGTTTCTTCTATGCCACGATTTGCCAGAACTCTCGACGTGCATGCACAACGCAAAACTGGTATATAGACTAGCAGTAACGTCAAAGCCAGCCAGGCAGCAATGAATCTTCGAAAAGCTCCAGGGCACGCGTCAACGCGCGACCATCGATACTCGCATGTGTCGTTTTGCTTTTTTTATCCACATCGCGAAAACCGGCCAAAGTTATATTTAAAACCCTGGAATTTTAATGGCACCGCGAGGCGCGTCCGACCCAACGCTGACCTGTTCTACTGAAGAAACGTACATTTAGATGTATGTATTTGCGTGCACCCTCCGTTCGCCGCGAGTTTGGTACGCAAAGCTTGCATTATTCCGCTCACAACCTCGTTGCAAACTTTGCCCGGCGAAATATTTATACCCACCCCTGAGACGGGAATTGGCGTTAATCACCAATGGGGGGGAGGGATGCGCTCGAAGTAACCCCCAAAGTTCCCTGCACCATCCACAAATCGCCGGGGACGTTGCGAGAGCAAGGAATACAGGTATTATATTATATTATCATAATAAAAGCAACTTTCGAATGTCCTCGCAGGTGGGTAACAAGTGCGACGAGAGCCAGTCGAGGCGGGAGGTGGCGATGAGCGAGGGCCAAGCGGAGGCGGACAGGTGGGGCTGCGGCTTCCTCGAGACCTCGGCCAAGACGAACCACAACGTGAACACGTTGTTCCGTGACCTGCTCACCCTGGAGAAGAACCGGTCGGTCTCGCTACAGCCGGTCCAGAGCAACAACTCCATCAGCTTCAAGGAAAAGTGCTCCGTCATGTGAACGGCCACTCGTTGGTTCTTTTCTCTACCGTATCATGTCTATATATATATGTATACTTTTTTTCCCCCTTTCTTGTCCTTCGCCCGCGCGGAACGTGACTTTTTTTGAATCGTCTCCCGACGAGAACTATGGGCGATGCGACCACTCTTGGGTGCGCTCTCTCGTAGCAAAAGAATCTATGTGTGTGCATAAGGTTGCTCGCGTGCACCTACGATGAAAACATGTGCTAGTCGGAACACTCGTCAGATACAGAGATACGTTGGAAATCGTAACCGAGGCACGTAAAAAAATCGATCGGAGACGCGTGCAGTCATTTTACGTGGCCTTCCTTTTTGGAACCCGAGCGCCAGAAGATAATGGAAGGCAAACAAACGTTCGGAGACCTTTTCCTCCGTCGTTTCGCGGGTGAGGAGGGAAATCGGAGCCGCGATTGACGCAAGGGGGAAACAAAAGCCGGGCTCCGAGTGGTGGGTTAAGTGCAGGCGCCGGGATACTCGAGGTGCCGAATTACGTGCCTACGTGCTCTTTTTTTTTTTTTCCTCCGGCCGAAACGAGTCGCACTCTAGTACTCGACTTTGGCAAATTGACGCGCGAAACTCAGTCAGATTTTTCTTGTTAGAGTCGCTTTTTTATTCCCACACCGTTGTGGAACCACGTACATCGGAGTATGCCCCAATTGGAGCCGAGTGTTGCCAATCCGATCGTGACGAAATTCAGAAATGCGGGTGTACCAAGGGACACAAGCACGAATGCATCTTTTACATGGTCTCGAGACTCCTCTCAATTCAATTGACTAATGTGGAGTTTGCATGCGAGTCATCTACGGTAATGACATTCACGGATTTTCGCCGCTTTGGTCGAGAAAAAAAAAAGCCGATACACTCCCCGTTCTGGTTCTCAAAAGCTAGTTCCATCCGTTGTGGCGGTGGTGGATACGTACGGAATAGAATACGTGTGCGGGACACGGGTGGCCGGAGCTCGCTCTCACGGTTAATTTATTTCGGTCGGCCCTCCGGTGTACCTACTTGCTTTTGTCGTCCGCCGGCTCGGGGGAGAAGACTAATCGACGGCTCGGACGTGGGAAATCTCTGTTTTGCCGGTTCAAAATGTCCTGCTTGTGGGGGATCTTTTTAGCCAATTTTTTTTTTTTTTTCAAACCATGTTTCCGAGGTTAATTCGATCTCCAAAACAATTCGATGTAGCACTGGAAACTATAGATCAATCGACGCTCGGGTTAAAGAAACCACCAACTTATTCGTACCATTTACGCGATCGATGGTGTATTGAAATATCTTTCGTTTTGGGTCCGTTATTTTAGGAGGGGACGAATAGAAAAACAATTTCAATGTAGGGATGAAAAAAAAAAAAAAAAAAATGGGAGAGATCGATACGTGGTAAAAAGCAAATTGGTCTACGTTAGTCCCGTTACGGTATAGGCAAAAACACTTCTCACTGCATCATTGAGGGAAGCAAACACGGGTATGAATAAAAAACGAGCATCTCCCATACCGAAGAGCTGTATAATTCACGAGGCCTGTGAATATACACACCGAGAGATCTATTACGTAACGCATCGTTCTCGCTTTTCTCTCCTCCTGTGACTACTTATCATATGTATAATAAACGTGCCCGTATGTGTATACATCAGAGTCTTCGAGTATACCAACGCACCGATTTTCCGTTGTTCCAGAGCCATTGGCCCCGTGTACATGCGATGCTGGAAAATGTACGCCACGGCCGGAGACAACACGGCTCGTCGAGAACTCCTCCTTACCTTGGTTCATCCCGTTTGCCGGATGACGGATCGACCGATCGTGACGATGGACATTCACCTCCACGGAGCCGATTTTTCATTTCGTCTTTGAAAACGTTTCGAAGGGTGGCGGTTACGCGATGAGCGAGTGGATTGTATCGATTGTTTTATAAGTACGCAATGAAAATACATATAATAAATGCCACAAGTAGCGATCGAGGTCACGAAACAAAAAAAAAAAAAAAAAAACACCAAACAACTCGATCGAATATTGTTTCCTTGTCGCCGCATCATTCATTCGTTATTTAAAACATACGTATAATATACACATGTGATAAAGAGAAATATGGGCAGTGGGAGAAACGAAACGAGCACACACTTGTGCACATGGAGTTGTTGTTATTAAAATTGACTTTTGTTGAATAGTTGTAAGGTTTTTGTAATATTCCCATACCTAGAAGAGTTTATGATTACTATCATTGGGGTGCGAACGCAAAGTATTGACGAGTTAAAAAATTCACGCGTTGGAGATGTTTGTTATAGCAACGGATAAAACACGTATATTATATGGTCGATCGAAGCGTGCGGGGACGAGTGCTGAAATATAAATGCTTTCCAAGATTCTTCGGTTCTTATGAATAAGTATTCATTTAAAATTGAATGTGTATCGATGTTATGGCGATGAATTAGTTATGAGCCTGACTGAAAATAAGCTGTTACCGATAAAACTTTTTTTTCCAAATTAATTGGCATGACCGTCAAAAAAGTTTTTACCACGAAAATTTTATAGTTGTTTGTGAGTGTCGTGAATCGATTATTTATCATTACTCATTCACAATTTATTTTCATTATTATTATTATTATTTTTTTTTTCAATTTACTTACCATGTTTATGCGAGTTAACTCTCGTTTGCAATGATAAATACAAGACGATAATTACAAAGTAATAATCAATTTATTTATACGAGCATAAAATCTCATACTTATATTTCAGCTCTCGTCCGCACTAAAGAAAAAAAAGTACACAACATAGCATAGAGTACTTAGCATGAAAAAATAAATAGCGGCTTATAATTAGAGAAAGTAAGAAATTTTTAATCGCATGCGTAATAGCAACTATGTATAGGGATAATGTGCTCGTAACAATGAGTGTTGCACGGTCAGATCTACGTAGCTACGTGGCCGTGATTTTGTAATAGCAAGAAGTATAGTATTCCAAAATATAAGCTGCAAAAACAAACCATTTATAGGGAAAAGTATTGTAGCAAATGGTAATTAATAATTGACATTAGACTTGGATAAATATATTATATACATGTATCAAAACTAAGGATACATAGTTAAAATCTGTCAAATCGTATGATAGTTAATTATCTTCGCTTGCAATTTTCGTAAAGTAGATTTTTTTATCGATTAAAAGTAATGACTAATTAAAAAAGCAAATATTAGAATTTTAATAACTCACGTATACGCAGCAATTGCATCATTGAAATATAATTACTATTCAAAGATAAAAATAAAATAAAAACTATCCACAATTTTGTTTCATTTCAAAAAAGAAAAGAAAAAAAAAAAAAAAAAAGGAAACTCGAGTAAATGACGTAATAGAGGAAGCCAAAAAAAAGGTTCGTCCAGCAATCGTTATATTTGTACAGCAATGAAAGACGAAAGGTGAAAAATAATGTACGTTACCAGGCGTTACCAAGCATATACAATAATTTTTCACATACGTGTACGCATATAAAGTAATTATATTATTATATCACACCGTGACACCAAGTAATAAAAAGCAAAGTGTACGCGCAAAGCATTATAACGCAAATAAAAATAACTGAGCGATTGTTGCTATCGTACATGGTAATATGAAATCTTGTTTACGAGGAAGAGTCGATAAATATATATGTACAACGTTAGTATATAAAAATGCAATGACTGTGCGGTGTAAGGGGAGGGGATCAAGGGTAAAGCGATGGTTACAATTATAATGAGCATGCGAACGCAAATTATAAGCTATAGTTGATTTTTACTCCGGTAACGCGAATTTTTAGAAAAAATAACTTACACATATCTTGCATGGATTTAATTGATCGTAAAAGAAAAAAAAAATAGATACGCATATTCATAAAGTAATAAGAAAAAAAAATACTGTCGCTAATATTTATAGTGCTATCAATAATAAATACTAATAGTAATAATAATTATTATAATCATAATAATTAATAATGATAATTAAAAGTAAGGAAAAACATTTGAAATAATTTTAACTTAAACTTTAATAGACAAAAAAATTAAATTAAGGGTACATACATAGGAAAACTGAACGAAAAAATATTTAAAAAATGTCATCAAGAACGAAAGATGCGCATAGATTAAAAAACAATGAAATATCAGGTCGTGCAAGTAAACGAGCTAATTAATCGTACAAGTACCTATTGAAAATAAATAGAAACAATTTTAGTTGACTCTGTAGATTTATTTGTGTTGACAATAAATGCTGCACGATGAAAAATTATTTCCATAGAGACAAAAAAAAATTATCTGATTTATTAAAGACAAAAAATATAATAGTGAACCTTTACTTTTCGACAGTAACGAAATAAAAATATAATTATGCCAATCATTTGTCAATTTATTAAGATGACAGTTCAAACAGTGTATGCATATTTTATTAGATACACTGACTTTACGTGCCACAATACATTTATTCACGACTGAGTTTTCAATTGAACAATCCCGTAAATATTAACTGTACAATCAGTTTATACTTAAAAATATTTTTTGTTACTGATTAACGATAAAAATTAGTACTAACAAAAATGCAGCTCAAGTTTATTGGCGCGACTTAAGAAATCTTCTGATTTTTCGGGGCCAATCGGTGGTAAGGCGAAGAACTAACAAAAAAAGAGCACGCACAACTCGTAAGCCACAAGTCATGGACAATTTAAGGATATTATTACATCTGAAAGAAAATAAAGTAAACAATAACTAACGTGCTTTCTCTATTTCTCTCAGAAAAAATCACGAGAGGGAAAGAGAGAGCACAATTTTTTGCATCAAACCTTTTACAATCTTATATTTAAACCATTATCACTTTCTAATTTAAATAAAAAATTATATACAGTCTTTCGCAAGCATTACACTATGGTGAAAAAAATTCTAAATAATTTAAGAAAAATATGTAAAGTATCTTTGTTATGAAAAAAAAGAGGTAAATGAATTAGTTTTTTCATGAACTGGAATATTATTAATTTACTGAGCAAAAAAAGTAAATTATTAATTCTAGTGTTAAGAGATTGAAAAAAAAAGTATCAATACAACATGATGTACTAACAAATAAATTTTTTTTTTTTTTAATTTTGTCGAATAAGATGAAAGGGTAAGAAAAAAAGTAAAATGAAAATCGAGCGTAAAGTAATTTCCACTATGACGCTCGAAATTAAAAAAAAAAAAAAAAAGAATTAAAAAAATAGACACACGTATTATATAGTAAATATACATGCATTATATAAATATAAACTTATATACATATACTTTTGAAATTCTTATTGTAACGATAAAACTTTTTTTAATATACTTGTATTTCAATCTAAATATCTGTAATCATGTAATGTATAATAAAAGTGGAAAGTGTGAATTTTTTTCACGGAATAGGCGTTGTTTGAAACATCGAATAATCTTTTAATTATATCTACGCTGTACATCTGTGTAATTAGTTTTAACTTTGAAAATAATAGTCTGAAATTTCAAAAACACCCCGTGTAATTAAAATTAAAAATTTTGCATGAAAAACGTTTCAATTCGAAAAAAAAAAATTACATTCACGTACATTTTTTGATAAAACAAGGTTGTTAAGATATTTTAAACATATCTATAAAATGCAACTTCTAATTCAACCATTCAACGACCATTCAACTACTTAAACTTATCTCAATAATATGCACTCTATGCAGATAATAAATTTTGACGTCTTTTCAATCTCTCTAAATATGCGAAGACATTATAGAAGAATAGAAAAATGAATAGAAAAAGATCCAAGGATAGATCTAGAAATTTTATTCCAATATTAAAAGATTGAAACCAGAAACGATGATAGATTAAACTCTTCATTCCGTAAAATTCGATAAAGTTATGGTACTTCCTAGAAACTTGCATATCCATGTAATACAAAACGACTTCCTCTACGAAAAAAAATAAAAAAAATAAAAAAATAATAATATTAATATACAAAAGTACAACAATACGTTCGCAACAGTACACATATCATTGCATACAAATCGCAAAAAATATGATGATTATCAACGAAGAATTTGGATATATCTATGTATTTATTATGAAGAAAAAACATTTAAAAGCAGAAAAAGAGTGCACAAAAATATATTAAAAAAAACAAATGTACCGAATTCTAAATACAATGAGAAATATTTAATCGCAGGAAATACCTATAAATCGTTTATAGTATAAAGCATACAATTTAGCACGTTATTTACGACATACTTTATCAACAGCTTAGTAAACATAGATTTTTAGTTGCAACTTGATCCAATTGACAATTGTTGCAATGTTTGTTTCTTAAAATTATTACTAAGTGTCAAAAAAATATTAAATTCGACGATAAGATGTTGGCAAATCGAATCACCTGCAATAATATCATAATCCTTTTGTTACTGTGTTGTATTTATAGTATTTGAGTAATTACAAAATGCCAATATAATTTTTTACGTAAACCACGAATGGGAAATAAATTTTTATGTAATTTATTACGAAGAATTTTTTATGTAAATAATATATAATAGCAATCAGTGTGATTTATCTTATAATATGTACGTTTATCCTAATTTAATGAGAAATCGTTGTTTTGAATTATCTTTATTAAGTATGAGTTTGTTTACGTGTTCTTTCTGTAAATAAGAAAATGAAGAAAAACGTACACAAGTATAGAGCCTGTGATTGATCGTTGCATCAACAAATTCGTTTTTAACCAAGCGATGTTTTTTTCAATGTTCATACATCGACTTCGTGTGCAAATAACATTAAACTGTTATGTCAAAAATGCATTTTCATATTTATGATGCTAAACATTTTTAATAAGATTCGTATATCAACACAAAAGCACCGTTGAAACGAAGAAGTACATAAACTTTCATAATTAGATTGACACGTTATACAAATCATTACGAATAATTGTTGAGAAAAAGATAACGTCTCTGTTAGATTAGTAAAGAACTAAAGAAACGAAAAAAAAAAAAAAAAAACAATAAGCCAAATAAAAAAATTGTTGTCAAGTGAATTTTATCTGTTACTTATTGCATTATTAAAAAATAAAAGGACTAAAGTTGTTAAATTTTGAAAGGAAGCATATAAGTAATTTTTTTTCTCATAATAGTAAGAAATGTTTGATACACGGAGATAAAAAAAAGTCCACCTTTGACCACTGTGATTTTTAGCGACAAAATTAAAATTTCTTTTTTTTTTTTTTTTAAATACAAAGTGAAATTCATAAATAAATCACGCATGAACGATCGCTTATGCTCTTGTATGTAAGTAAAAAAACAAAAGATTTTGATCAAAACCCCCCATGAAATACATAAACTGGGTTTCGATAACTGAACAAGTTACGGACTATGGAGTTCTGAACGAAAAAAAAAAAAAAAAAAAAAAAAAATGTTATTTGAGTCGTTGCAGTGAGTGTTGAGCGAGTAGCAAAGTGTAAATGATGAAAAATCGAAAGCGATGTCGAGATTCCGTTTGATCATTGTATCAGCTGACAAATATTGTTGAGGGACATATCTGTACTAAAGACAATGTACGAATTATACAGGATTAATGATTCTCAGCATAAAATAATCATTTGTTCTTTATTGATGAACCTTCTGGATCCAAACTCTGTTAGATAATAGAAAATCTTATTTGTTTATTTATTTGATGTATTCACTATAGCAAGTACTCATGGTAAGCTTATAATTATTTAGCCATCGTTTTATTTCATTCCCAAGTGAAATTTAATATGTAAATATTTAATGATAAGTGATAAAAATCGATATCAAGAAACAATTAAGTCCAGATTTAAACCTGACAATAGAATTGTTACGTAACAGAATATTATAACTTTCATTTTTAGTTATTACGAGTTGGTATTTTTTTTTAATTTTCCTCGTAGTAGTGACGTATCGGTACAAATTATTACTAATTGTACATAAAAACGATTTGTTGCCGTGATTTAACAAGGGAATAACATCAAATGTTTTGATTCAATTTTTACAAAAATTTTTAATTTATATTTTATTATTTATAAATAATTTATTTTTTGTTATTAATGGTTTTTATTTTTTATTCTTCTTTACAAAAGATTTAATAACTGAAATAATAAATTGGACCAGTTAAATATAAATTTAAAATTAAGTTTATTAATACGTAAAGCAAAAAACATTGTATGAAAATAAAAATTATTTAAATGAAATAACGAGAATGACAATTAATACAAATTTGTTTACAGTGATAATACTTTACATTGAGGCTTGATAATCTTTCAAGATTGTATCCCAAATTATTACTCATACGATGTAATCGGTAAGCTGTTATCTAATCTGCACGTACCTGACGACACTGTCTAAAATTTTACATTTGATACACACTTTTAACAATCGGGCTTGTATAATGCATACATACAAGTCTATCATTAAATCCATTTCGACGACTAGAACAACAATCTCAAGATAAAGTTATTATTGGAAAGAACGTGCGTATAAAAATCACAGTACGAGAGTTTGCACATACCTGAAACGAGCCTAACATTATGAAAGGCAAGTCAAATAAGAATACCTTTTTTTTGAATATTTGCTCAAAGTGATTTCTTATTATTATTACTTTTTTTCAGTGCTTTTTTTTGCAATATTGCTATTATTTAGCGTGTTTAGTTCTACTGGATATGTATTGAAACGTAGAATTGTAAAACACGTAATACCTACAGAATGTCCAGCAACTGACAATAAAATAGTGATTCGTATAGCTCATGAGACTGATTGTAATTTCTTTTATCAATGCCATAGTGGAAAAAAATATTTGAAGAAATGCCACCGTAGCTTGCATTTCAACCCGCTATTGCAAATTTGTGATCAGCAGTGGCGGTTACGGTGTACCTCAAGATCAAGAACTGAATCCATGGCACTTGCATTTCCAACACCAGAGTCCACAACTGAGCTTTGGGTCACTACAGATCCACCACTAGAATCGACAACTGAATCTTGGGTGACGAAAATTCCAACAGTGCAGACAACTGAATCTTGGGTGACTACAGTTATACCACCAGAATCGACAACTGAGTCTTGGGTGACTACAGATCCACCACTAGAATCGACAACTGAATCTTGGGTGACGAAAGTTCCAACAGTGCCGACAACTGAATCTTGGGAGACTACAGATCCACCACTAGAATCGACAACTGAATCTTGGGTGACTACAGTTATACCACCAGAATCGACAACTGAGTCTTGGGTGACTACAGATCCACCACTAGAATCGACAACTGAATCTTGGGTGACGAAAGTTCCAACAGTGCCGACAACTGAATCTTGGGAGACTACAGATCCACCACTAGAATCGACAACTGAGTCTTGGGCGACTACTGCGATGCCAACAATAGCATCGTCAACTAAAGAATCAACTTGTACAACTGAATATTCTACTTCTACATCGACATCGAAACCAGGTTTGTTTGTATTTCACGTTTATAGTAATTGAGATACTCGTGAAGAAGTTACATAAAATAAATCCATCTGGTAACTCTAGTGGATTATTGGGAAAAATAATATACATAATGTTTATTCTTTTGCCCGGACAAAAAAAAATTTACAAATAGATTAGACTTGCACACGATCTCGATGAGCAAAGTTATTTTACATTTGGAAAGAGTGACGCGATGTCCGATTTCTGATAAACACTCTATCTTCGTAAATAAATTTTTGTTCATGCGAAGAGAGAAAAAGTACCCGTCCAATCTTTCACGATAGTCCACTTGACGGATCAAGTTTTCATCGAATTGTTTGAAAAAAAGAACTCCTTTTTTATTTCAGCGACACCATCGTCCTGTATGGATGCCGACCCGCGTAAAGTGATTTACATCCCTCACGAATGCGAATGCTCGAAATACTATAGATGTGAAGATGGAAATTCTCTGCTCGGCACATGTCCCGCGGACCTACATTTTAATTACTCCATTCAAGACTGCGATTTCCCCGAAGACGCCGGTTGCACACTCCCATACATCTAAATTCTTCATTACCTTTAAATTACCCCCGTTTAAAATGAATGTTAAACATTTAATATTTATTTCCCTACGATTTTACCATTGAATTCATATTCACGAATAAATGAGATGAAACATAATTTTAACTTATTTATTGATTTGTTCTTTAACGGCGTATAAAACTACTGTATAAGTACTCGTGATGCTTAACCATGCAGGGAAAAAATGTACGTTATACCGATTCAGTTATTCAAAAACACATAAAAGTACCACGATATCTTCCATAGATGCTCACTCTTTCGCTGCCATAAAGACACAATATATACATGTGATAAAAGGGTCCCATCCACATCAGAGACGGAGCCAAGTTAAAATCAAAGGGATGATACATTAATACACCGAGCCAACAAAGTGATATTCAGCTGTCGGGAAAAATACACACATTGCGTGTATGTATACATGATTGCGCGTATATAACACGATATACACCTTCAGCTCCGTTGCGGCGGGAGAAGTGAAACTATGCCCCGAAGCTCTCGAAGATACTCACACACCAAGAGAGAGAGAGAGAGAGAGAGAGAGAGAGAGAGAGAGAGAGAGAGAGAGAGGAGCTTCGGGAAGAAAAAAAAAGGGTAAACATTGGAGGAGCCAATCCTCGCGTGGAAGCACCAGGAGGAAGCTCAGTTACGTGGATACGGGAGTCCATCCCCCCGTGTGCGCCGAGGGGTTGGACCAGTGTTGCGCGCACCAAGATTCTTTTTCTTCTTCCTCCTCTCCGTCGATGTTTCTCTATACACGTATAAAAGGGCATATTGGTATCATCACATGGACCCCTCCCCCCTCCAACCTACCTCCCTTTGTTTCACGCTCTTCGGACCTACTCTAAATCTCCGGGATGGTGGGTAGTCGCGAGATTGTCGGCTTATCAAGTTGATCGGGAAAATTTCCATCCCATCCGGGGTGACCGATCTCATACCGATTTTTTCGGAATCGTCCACTCGATATTACCGATCACCGGGACGAGTTTTCCCTTCATTCGATTCTTCATGAAACCCACGCGATCGGGTGATTGAATATGCACGAGACGCGTTTCTTCGTTCGTCGTGATGTAGCGTTTTTTCGCTGTAACGTCGACGCGTCCGCGGGATCGTAAAGGATCGGTCGATGGGACGTGAAACCGAAATGTCGCCAAAGTATCCGTTGCCACGGTGAAACATATCCAAGTTGGTGTTGGTTAAATATGTTGCGTGGAAAGCCGAAAAAATCGGAGGACGCCGAGGAGATCGGCAGCACCGGTGGTGGGCCCGTCAAGCAGCGACGGCCAAAGTGCGCGAGGTGCAGGAATCACGGGCTCATATCGTGGCTGAGGGGCCACAAGCGCGAGTGCCGTTACCGCGAGTGCTTTTGTCCAAAGTGCTCGCTCATCGCCGAACGACAGAGGGTCATGGCTGCCCAGGTGCGGGGGCGCTTACGTATACTTTTTTTTTTTTTTTTTTTATTTGCACGATTATAATAAACGTAGCTCATTGATCGGGAAATTTTGAAGCCGCAAAAACATATATGGTCCCAAAGACGCGTGTACTTTTATTTATTTAACGATTAATCGCGTATTTCGATCATTCGACGTCAGAAATAAAACTCCCAATTAATCAATCATAAGGACAAAAAGAGGGGTATTAAAAAAAAGAAAAGTTGCTCATCAATCAGCAACGATGACTGTAGTGGTTATTGTTGCCGTGTACAGAGAAAAAAAGAGAGAGAGAGAGAGAGAGTAAAAAAAAAAAACAAAGAAATGATAAATCTGCGCGATGTGTATATTGTATTGTATTCAAGTGATAGTGGCGATGAAAATCGAGACGCGCAAATAGAGACAACGACGCGCGGGGCACTGTATAAGTATAGTACAGGCAAACGTTTCAATAGAGTCAAAAAAAAAAAAAAATCCATTAACGTGAGGCGCGAGTCCACGGCATGTATACGTGTACTCACAGTTTGAGTTTCATTTCTGTTTGCACAGGCATTACGACACCCGATCTCTTGTCTCCCTCCCCTGTCCTGTGCCCATACATACATATACCATCACACTACAAAATGTATTATCCGTGTTGCCTCGTAGAAGGGCTTGATTTCGTTGGGCGTCACTTGAAAGTCGATTGGCTGTTAAAAGAGACGATATGTGTATAGGTACACCCATGCACATAATATACCTACATCATATTTCAATCGACGAGCTTTTGTTTTCATTTCCAACTATTTTACATCGAGAGATAAAAAAATGTCGATGTTGCTCTATCGTATATTTCCTGATGGCCGCAGCCTGTCTATATAGGAGCATGTGCGAAAAAGGCCCATGTATATATAATAATAATAATACAACTATACGTATGCGGCTTGTTACTCTCGGGGGAACCCCCTCTCATGTGGATGCACCGAGTCGTGGTTGCAGGTAGCATTGAAGCGACAGCAGGCGGCCGAGGACGCGATCGCCCTGAGCATGGCGAAAGTGACGACGGGCCAGAAGCTGAGCCGCCTGCCCCCGGGCAAGATATTCGGGATGACGGTCACCGAGCCGGACACCACGAGCCCCAGGGCCAAGTTTGAGCCGACCCAAGGTGGTGGAGGTGCTGCGGGGGGTAGTGCAAGTACTGTACTCCGTGGCGACGATCGCAACTCCCAAGGAGTACCGGATGCCGCTCGGAAGGACGAGCTACGCAGTGACGAGGAGGAGGAGGACAAGGGCGCGATCGAATGCCCCAAGGTTGGTGGGTTTTCATCGGGATCGTGGGGCCATTTTTTCCACATCTATTAAATTAAAAAGTTATTACAAGTACGCGTTAAAAATAATTCTCTGGGTCACGCGACTCCAACATGGGTGACTTGCATCGCAATAATAATAGTAATTTTTTGGTACAGATGAGACTTGTAGTTTTATTATTATTATTGTATGTGCCGATGCGTTTCGTCAGATTAATATCTCTACAAGTAAAAAGCAACTCGACAAAACAAACAAACACACAAACATATTTTTTAAAGAAAACAATAGTTATTTACGAGTATGGAGGAACATTCCAGAGTTTACATTTTGTAACAGTCTCCCAGAAGCAACAAGTGGGAAACAACCTGATAAATAATAATATAGTGATGTGGGTGGTTTTTCCTTAGCAATGCAAGAGCGAAGACTCACAGAGCAGCCCGGCGGTGTCCCAAGCATCCGTGGACACGCTGGCCCGGCTGTTCCCGGCGACGAAGCTCTCGGTCCTCCAGCTCGTGCTCCAGCGCTGCAACCAAGACCTGCTCAAGGCCATCGAGTACTTTGCCAGCACCGGTGGTGGCGGCTCCGAGCGCGTGTCTGCCTTTCGACCCCCCCGACGAGTGGCTGATGCCGCGGGTGACAAGACCAGTGGGATTGATTCGGTTGCTCGGCCGTTTTACACGGCTGGCTTGCATGACCCTCCCCTCGTGAGTACACGCGCCTTTCACAACTGCTCGAACATGAGCGACATTTCTTCGGGGTTCATTTGGTTATTGGACAGCTACTATATAACAGCTGTGCTCTGAACGGACCGAGTAGTGTTTTTTGGCTCCGAATGGATCGTCGACGAAATCGTGGCATTTTTTCTTTTTACGCAAAAACCTTTGGCCACTCTTGATCTTTGCGATCTCCGTCTAAACAAATGTTACAATTAATTACGATTTTTGCACCATTGCTTTTTTCGTAGCACTACACACTATTTTTTGCTTATTTTTTTCGAATTCAAACAATGATGTCCCGAAATTCAGCCGAGCTTTCCAGGCCTGTACATTTGTCCTGGTTTCGTTCTGAATCGCGTGATTTTTTGGAAAATTTTGCTGGGGAAAAAAAAAAAAAAAAAAAAGTAAAAAAGATCGGTATCGCAAAGTACATGGACTGAATTTCCAGGGCTGCTGCTTCGTGAACGTGATGTCGGACGCCACGCTGCCCCGAAGCCTCGAGGTTTGCGCAGCGGCTGGTTTTACCCTTCAAAACGGGAAACAACAACAGCAGCAGCAGCAGCAGCAACAGAGTCCCTACGAGCGAGGCTTTTTCGACGGTGCCCAACTGCAACAGCCACCCTCGGCCCAGTTGCAGCAGCCCCAGAGGCCGATTTTTCACCTGCCCCCTTTCGTCCCGCGCGTACCCTGCGTCCAGCCAAACTGTTTGCTCTGCTACAAGTTCACCTGAATTTCTTTTCCTATCTTTTTTTTTTTTTTTTTTTGTTTTTATCTGTCATAAATAGTATGGAGGAAAAATACAATGTAATGATGATTTATCCGCTTATTACGTTGATACGTACAAGAAAATTTCGTCGCCTGGGAAGGAGAAAAATATGTTCCGCATCGTTGAAGGGGCTCACTAGACTTTTTAACGATTTTCGGCGCGTCCGCGGAAAAACCATATATGTCTCGGATTGAAAAATCGGCAAGTTTCAATAACGATCTTTCTTTTTTTTTTCTTTTAATACCTTTATCTAATAGTCAATAAAAATATTGTGCCAATTTCGGAGTCCATTTTTCATATAGCGGTGCTGTATTCTCCTTTTTTTTGTCAGTCAATGATGAAAAAATCCATACCGATATCCGATAAGCATTTAACCCTGTATTTAACGATACACTAGCAGTGTATATAGTATAGATTCTAAGCACGAAATCGGCAAAAACTTCAACAAATCTTCTTACTTGCTCATACTGGTGAAAAGAACAAAGTATGTAGGTGTAGGGTAGCAAGAGAGGGAGTCCCGTGCGGTGGTGCAATCGAGTTAAGAAGATTCGATCGGGCGTGTATAAATACGAGTGGACTGCCGCGGGCGTTTATTCTCGCGCCCAAGAGGAACGGAAGCAAAGAAAAATCAAGTCGGCGAAAAAGAGGAAAGAGATATATGTGTACTTATCTGGACTTTTTCGTGTGTACCTTCTCGAGTAGGAATATATATATATAAAGTGACGACGCGCGTGACTCGCATTTTACGTAAACCCGTGTGCAAGTATATATATATTACAAAGAAAGCCCGAGCTGACTAGCTGCAAGCTAAACATACGTGCAATTCGATGAAGATGAGGTCCGGTACCGTGGGTCTGTTTTTTTTTTATGATTATGGACATTCGGGTTTTTTTAATTTATTACGCCATCAAAGTGATCTGCGAAAGTTGACGAATAAGATTACAGCTTGATTTGTGATTAATTTTTTTTAATCATCAACAGTATGTGCTGTAAAATTAGAATGCGTAACTATAATGTAGCCACCACTTTTTAGTTTTTAAAATAAAATTCGAGGCATTGTTGGTATAATTCCATCATATCATTGCTGGTATTAAATTAGAAGAATCCGTTTTTTTGTTAATTTATAAAAATTACTTAATGAAATGAAAAAAATCAATTGTTTTCGATTCAACTGTTCACTTTTCCATCGAATCATAAGACGAAATTTTCATTTTCACATCAGCCGCCACATATATACATGTTAATTTTGCTACTATTCTACTTAACGTACTTAAATCCTAAATTCTTACTTCTAACAACTGTCCTCAATTTTCTTAAATAACTATCGTTTATTTGATTCAAAATTGTACTGAATGCTTATTTTAAGCTCTAAATACATTGTAACGTAACAAACAGTGAACAAGTTTTATCAAAAGCAACTACTTTTATCATTTTATCAAGTAACTTAACGAGAATTTATTTATACACGTAAGTATATGTATGTACATAATGAATTGTTGAAAATACAATTGCTCAAAACCGTAAGTGTGCTTTATTTTTTATCATGTGTTTGTCCAGTACCTCCCAAAATCTCATAATTGCCGCTCTATCCAAGTGCCTTTTCGTTTTGCTGAGCTCAATGACTGTGACTGCCCAGCGGGCGACGTTAGCATCGGTACGCATCTCGTCGTACTTTATGTGGAATGCACAAACTGTAATGGAAAATAAGAGCCAATTTAATACAACATTCATGTGCTAGAGTACTTCATAGAACATCTAGAGTACACACGCATAAATAACACTCACTTTTTGAAAAAATCTCCACTGGATTACCATCAAAGGGCCATCCTTTGAATTGCCAAGCTGGTCCCATGACGAATACGGCGACTACACGCTCCCAGTCGGCGTTTGTCAATTTTTGTGGATTATCGACAACACGGTAGGGTACCGTGAAACCACCTTCCTTACGTCTCTGCAGCAATATCTCGTTCTCCCGTTTAGCGGCTAAGTTTCTTTTCTCGTCATTTGATATGAATTTCAGATCTTGCAAAATGTCTTTAGCATTGTACATGGTAATTAATGAAGTGTTTGCGCTAGGTATGATGATGATGGGTGTTCGGCTGGGTCGCTTATTCTGTGCGGCCTGTTGCGGCGTGAGTTTGGCTGCCGATGTCGGTATCAGACCCGACGTTGGCGCGACGCTTGGATTCACAGCTGCGATTCAAATAAAAAGTTATTACAAGCGATTGTATTTATTAGGTTGCAAAAACATAGGCAAAGATTAGTGGACACTTACGAGTGCTAGCTATGGGTTTGCGAACTGCTGGGTTTGTGCCCTCCGTCACGGATTTCAATGTCATGCCGTGATAGGTACCCATAGTGTCGATTTTGAAACCTTCAGTTTCTTCCTTTTGACGGATGAACCTCTCCTGATCGTAACGATTGTACACAGCAGGCTGGGGCAACGGTCTCAGTGGTGTGGATCTCGGTGTGACCATGGGAGTTGGTACTATGGGACCCTTTTGTCTTCCCTCCTCGCGCGCTTTTATACTAGTGAGTATGGCAAAGATGTTTTTTGCAAACACCTTGCCACTGCTCTGCAATATCGTTGTCCGCGTCCGCCACTGTCTTTCCCTGGACACAATGTTTTTTGTATCTTCGACTTCCATGTCCAGAATGTCTCGCAAGTCCGAGCCCATGCCAATATCATCTTTTTCATTGATGGTGGTACGCTTTTTGGCGAGGCGTTTGGCTTTGATTGCGGCAATTTTCTCAACCGACATAGCCTCCGATAGAGATTTGATGTTCTCAACGGTGACCGAGGCTTCTTTGGGTGCATCTAGCCTTGCAGCCAGCTGTTCTTTAACTTTTTGAACGTGAGTCTCCTCATAACGTGGCTTCTTCGATCCAGATTCCAAACCATCTTCGGCAGGTCGTTTCACCTGTGTGGGAATTTCAAGCGGTGCTGACTTGTCGATGGCAACCGATGTGGCTGTTTCACCATTAAGGTAGGCCAGCAGATCCTTTCTGTCAGGACGTCGTACAACGGGAATGTTTTCGGCAGCTGCCTGTCGTACATAGACTGGATGGGTGAGCTGTACATTTTTAAGGAGAAAGAGCAGACACTCTAGTGTATAGTACTCTTTGGGTGATCCCTCTTTTCCAGATCTAAAAACCATCACAGTACAGAGTAAAAATTTGTAGATCTATCGGGTAAGGAATTAACTTACCAACGTAAAATTATAGTAAATTAAAATATAAAAATTGAACGGATGTGACGCAATGAGATCCAAATACTCCAAAAAGTATAAAACATATTATAGCAACAACAAAAGACATATAGTGAAAACGGATTAATGAAACATTTAATTTCTTTGTGAAATAACATTGCGATCTACGAATAAAAAAAAATGTTCAATATACTTGGAGCAACAAATAACTGATGAAAAGAGGCAAAAGTGCGAAACAGCTTGCTCAAATTAATGAGAAAACAGACGACAGAAGGACCTTTGCACACTCTTGTATATATTGTTTACTCACCCATAGGTTAGGTAGTTCGTCTTGACACTTTTTGGCCAGGAAAACTCGCCGAAGATAATCTGCTTGTCACGCTCGATGATCTCCCGTTTGTTGACATTGTACTGACGAAGCAGGCTTAACGGATCTGCCATTATTAGTCACTTAACAAATTATGCCTGGCTTTTGAAGTTACTCCGTAAGGAGTACGAGAGTTTGACTGCGTTTATGAACTATACTATACATATGCAAACGTCGCGACGCAACGTCGCAAGTCGCAACAGTGGCAACACTCGCAACTCGCAACCACTCACTCCGTATATAGGTATATACTTTACAACGCACAGCGGCACAGCTTTGGAAATTGGATATTGGAAGCTACGCAAATATATTGCAAATTAAGTAAGTATAGGTATACTTACTCATCACTCATCACTCATCACTGTAAGGAACTAAAGCAAAAACTTAACAACTCCATGAATCACAGTGTACGTAATTGGACCTGGTCGCTATCTAAAGTGCCATTATGCTATATACCAAAAAAAAAACTACTTTATTAGAATTAATTTTAGATGCCGATGCTTTGTATTAGCAATAAACATGGCAATCGTTGGATATTCAGGCGCTTCAGTTACATTATATAGGTATTTGTACTGTAAATGAATGGCTTTCAAAGTTAGCGGTCCCAAGAAGCTGTACTCTCATTGGTTGTTTCTCTGTCCATTTGTCGAATTTCAGCTCTCCATGAGCACTTTAAAAAGTTTAAAAAAAATGTAAGAGTTTGTAATAAAGAAAGAGTTTACTTTTACTTACTTACTCCATTAGAGTAACTACAATCAAGGAAATTTTTTAATTTTTTTTAGTCCAAAGGGTTAGTTCATTATGATGAATAATGATATAGTTTTCTGAACCTTGAAATTCATCAATGTGTTTTATTTTACGCTCATCTTTGGTGAAAACATAGTTATAGAGATAGGGTATGTCTAATAACAGTAATATCTCTATGGGAAAGCATCTTCTGAAGTAATTTGAAAAATAATATACAACAAAATGTTGAAAGGTGATTGTTCATGAGGCATAAACGCATAATTCAATATTCATCCGCCCCTCTTGTTTTGTATTGTATATTTTATGTAACATAACTGATAAATGGATAAATACAGAAGACATTCAGTTTAATTAATTATACATTACTTACCATGACATTACCTGCAGCAGACTGGCGCGGAATTGTGTGGATTTGTGGAACTGTCGTGTTGTGGGACACTTGGGTTCGTGTGTGTGGTGCCGTATGAGAGTTGTTTCAGTTCATTTTCATTGTGTGGTAGTGATGTGTGGGTGGAAAGAAAAATGGGCATCTAAAAAAGAAGGTGGTGGTGCACTGGTGCCGTGTGAGTCGTGACTGCCGTGTACTTAGTAGGTGACTGGGTGCCTGGTGGAAGAGAGACGACAGCAAAATATTTTTGTTTACGCCCGCGGACAGCAGCCGATTGTACTTATATTCCACTCTCTCTCTTCGCCCATTTTTGCCTTATAATTTTATTGTACATAGCGACGGTTGTAGATCGTTATTTTCACTTACAGTGTCAAAGACGGAAAAAAAGGTTTTCTGGAATTGCTGTTGAGGAAAAATTGGGGCGGCTTTTGGTTTTGTAAATACCTATTTGCTGCACACTGACTCTGTACAACGGCCAGTGACAGGAGTCCGATGGTAATTACTATACTTTGTTGTTCTTTCTATTTTCCTTTTCCCCTGTATTTGGTCGGTTTATTAAATTTGCTTGCGTGTTAGCTATTACTCTCTTTGGTTATATATTCGTTCTGTCATATATATCAGCTGTTTATACCGCATACAGACCATGGTTCTGTATGGGCACAGGTGCTCCTTTTGTTGTAGTAAACATTAAAAATATTGTTTTCATTTTCTTACTTAACCTGTAATATGATTGAATATGTTTTTTTGTATTTAGATTTTCCAAAAACAATGAGTTTTAATGACAAACAGGATCACCCTATCTCAAAAGAAGAATGGATGATAAGACTGGAAGAGGGCCACCAAGTCCAGCGAACCCAAATGAATAACCTTATAATGAATTATCTTGTTACCGGTATGTTTATCATCGAATTGTTCTATCCCTGCTTTTAGGATTTTTTTTTTTTGTATTATTTTTTTATTACAAGTTCATAATATCAGTGCTAATACGTATTTAAAATTGTAGAAGGTTTTAAAGAAGCTGCTGAAAAGTTTCAACAAGAATCTGGTGTAAAGCCAGCTGTAGAACTAGATTCCATGGATGATAGAATTCGCATCAGAGATGCCATTCAAAATGGTCGTATAGAAGAAGCCAAAACTCTGGTAAACCAGTTGCATCCAGAGCTACTGGATAATGATAGATATTTGCACTTTCACCTGCAACAGTTGCATTTAATTGAACTCATACGTTCAGGGCGCATCGAAGAGGCTTTGCAGTTTGCCCAAGAACAGTTGAGTGAAGCAGGAGAGTCAGACGAAAATATTTTGGGTGAACTAGAGCGTACCTTGGCA
The DNA here is from genome assembly GCF_036245765.1 of Copidosoma floridanum. Classification (NCBI taxonomy): domain Eukaryota; kingdom Metazoa; phylum Arthropoda; class Insecta; order Hymenoptera; family Encyrtidae; genus Copidosoma; species Copidosoma floridanum. Next base: position 8,429,636 of record NW_028321891.1, read on the forward strand.
TTGCTGGCTTTTGATGAACCGCAAAAAAGTCCATTTAGCGATTTGCTCCATCCTACGCACAGACAAAAAGTATGTATTTAAAAAAAAATTAGTTTCTCATTTATTTGTGTCAGTATTTTTGTTAATTTATCATTTTTAATACAAGATTGCAAGTGAATTAAATGCTGCAATATTGAAAATGGAGTATCAAGAATCGACCAGTCCACGAGTGAATAATTTATTGAAGATGATATTATGGGCACAAGATGAACTGGACAAGAAAAAAGTTAAATATCCAAAGATGACTGACTTAGGTAATGCTACGATTGAAGGCCCGAAATAAGTTAAACTAATGCGAAGATCCAATACTAGAATAGACTTTATTAAATGAGAGAACTGTAAACTAAATTTTATCAACCATCCTTTAATCTTAAGCATATATAAATTAAATCATTAACAAACTATAAGTTAATAACAATATATACAAAGATACAATTATGTGAACATTTTTAGTAGAAATAAAATTTAATGCTTCTGTTCTTCAGCATTAAAATCTTTACACATTTTCGTTATGACTTTCTAATTTCATGGAAACATCAAATCAAATCGGAAAATACAGCAGTACCTTGATAGTGACCGCTGATATGAACAATAGATTGCTATAATTGCTGTAATTAACGAAATGTAATAAATTTCCATAATAGTTTACTCAATAACCGAAAAATACTAGGCATTGTTAATAAACAAAAAATGACAAGTTTTAGGATTGATCTACAGAAACATTATGAAAATGATTTATGAGTAAAGAATAAATGGTTTGGAGGCCTTTTTTATGTTACCAAAGATAAAATGGAGATTCAACGTTTACTCCAGAACTTCTCGATTCATGTCAACAAACTTAATCAGTGATTTATTTATAAAACAATATAGATAGATACGTAATATCCACTTTCAATTCAATAGATCAATACATGGACCAATCGACTAAAATAATACAACTGTTGTTAAAAGTTGTTTCATTTTAAATTGACATATTTATTCAAAAAAATTTCCTAAGGAAGATATTACACATATATAAGAATTAATAACTTTGCTTTACATATAGTTTTTTACAACGTTTGCGTGCTGTGGATAGATTCTGAATTACCACACTTGTCGTTCAACTTTTTCAAGAAAAACAAAAATTAGTAAAAATAACACGTAAGTTAAAAGCGACTGGTTGATTTCAGCGTCCAAACAATATTTACAAATTGAAAAACTATAAAGTGTTTAGCACATAAAAAAAATTCCTATGCAAAAACATAGACTTCCACATTATTGACACGATCAGCTTCCAAAATCATGACAGTCCTTGCCAGCAAAGCAATCGTCAATTAACTAACAAACCAATAAATCCTATCACAGTCCAAAAATGTATTCCATAGTTTTTGTTATTAGACCGGATGATTTATGTGGAACATTGTCTGGCGTTCTAACAGCTTGTGGACTCAAGTGCTGATTGTAACCTGAAACGAGTGGCCTGGCGTTGGGTATCCGTCCTGATGCCCTGGAGCTGTTTAGTCCACCGACACCCGCAGGTTTTACTGGAGTCGAGAACAATCTCATGCTGTCATTGAGCATTGAACGATTTTCTTTGTCTCCGCCAATAATGACGCCTTCGTCGGTGCAGGGTACGACTCCGATCATAATTGAACCCGCAACGATATTACCATTACACGTGAGTGCTCGCTGAGCTTCTTGCTCCGATGAACACTTCAAGTGGATCCAGTTGCTCTGTGGGTGTGGAGCTGAATGTTTGTCGACAATTCGTACTCTACTTGAAATATGCGATAATACAGTGTTTAGAGATGTGATAGGAAAGCCAAAAACTGTGACCCACTGCAGTAGCCCTTGCATGGACTCGTTTTGAGTTTGATTTATCGGTGTTTCACAATAGGGAGCATTTGTGGTGTTATTTGCTGAAAAATAACACTTTGTTTTAATTTATGACAATACAAAACAAATTACTTCATCAAGTTGTTTGGGACACAATTTTTACGATATAATTAACCCTCCAACTGGTAAAAATATCGTTACCACATTGAAAAGTAGTGATAGCTTACCGAATCCTCCACTCAGGAATCTTGATTGGTTCATACTCTGATTGCCAAATGATAGGTTTGGAGTACCCGCTTGTTTAGTATCAAAACTGTCGTACAGGGATTTCGTGGGCGGTCCACCGGCATGGTTTTCTGTGTTGATTTGTGAAATATTCAAATTGTTGCCACCTCCAAACATTGCCTTTTGACGGTTTATTCTGAATTCTGGAGTAGTGTAACTAGTTACTGGAGAATTTTGCACATTGTGGCCAGAGTTTCCATAACGTGTGGATTCTGGTGTCATGACTCTTGTTCTAGATTGCTATGTTTAAAAATAAGTTATTATTATGAACACTTAGTAATTAAAAGTATGATAAAAAGAAGGAGGAAAGTTAATTATATAGCATCCAAAGGTAAAAACACATAAAACTTACTGCATTGGTGTCACCAAGCAGAAATCCAGGTAAGTAACCTGAATTCGTTCCAGGACTGTTTTGAGGCTGAGCTGGGCTACCTACAGGAGACCCCAAGGTCATGGGTTCCATCTACGTAAGTGAAATTTATAACGGATGAGTCGATGCAAAGTTAAAGTATCAAACAATTAGGTACTTGGAATAGAAGCAAAATTTAAAGGTACACACAAATAATATATCTTATTGCAACAGATGATTAGGTTATGCTCTCACAACGTTGAGACTAATTGAGTATAAATCATGTTATTTTTAAGTATGTAATACTTTTGACATTGAAGTGATGTACGATAAGTACTTACCTTTTTGTTTAGGAGGAAAGTTCGGAAAATGTATGACCAGAAGTTGTGTTGCGTTGCAGCAGAAAGTAAAGTCCCTTACGTTTTACGTTACAATGAAGCTGTTTAAATTTGTTAAAGGTCCGTTTTTATATCCCTGTGTGTAGAGTTAATCTGATTGGTTCTGCCACTGTTGGGACTAACGCGGGGAAAATAAGACGCCATATAAGTAGAATATCAATACTTTTGTAGGTCGATTTTTGAATAAAAGAAAACTTGCCGCAAATAAAACAAACAATATTAACTTTCTATTTTCTATCCATCAAATCAATTGCGGCTGGTTTATAATTGATTAAATGGCTCTACTAGAAGTGGTAATAATCATTTAGATCAGCGCCATCTAGCGGTCGTGATTTTTTTGGCCAAAAATTGCTTCTGAAATTCTGAAGGAGAGCTTCAGGCAGTTTAGGCTCTAGAGCCATTTAGTCAATTATAAACCAGCCGCAACCTAATTTAATAGCTATAAAATAAAAAAATAACAATATGTGTGTTTTTGGCGGCAAGTTAACAATCTATTTTTTACTCAAAAATTTATCTTCAAAAGTATAAATATATAGGAGGTCAATTTTTTGGTAAAAAATAGATTGTTAACTTGCCGCCAAAAACACATGTATCGTTATTTTATCATTTTATAGCTTCAAAATGAGTTGCGGCTGGTTTATAATTGACTAAATGGCTCTTTGCGCTAAAGCTCTCCTTCAGAATTTTAGGAGCCACTTTTGGCGAAAAAATAAATACCGCTAGATGGCGCTGATCCAAATAATTATTACTATATTTATAGTAGAGCCAAATAGTCATATAATCAATTATAAACCAGCCGCAACTGATTATATGAGTAGAAAAAAAAAATTTAATATTTTTTTTGCTGTTTGCGGCAAGTTTACAATTTATTTTTTATTGAAAAATTAATCTCCAAAAGTATAGATATTCTACTTAAATGGTTTAATAAAATCGACCATATGGCACTACTTAGTACTCTTAGTAGTGATTATTATAATTACTACACAACTTCACGTATATATCTTACACCTTACACCGTGCTTGGTGCTTTCTTTACACCAGAATGATAAAATCAGAGGCTGTAATAATGTAATTATATGTTTGATGGAAATGATGGATTTATATGTATATGGGCTATAAGGATCAGCGCCATCTCGCGTTGAAAATTTCGAACTAAAGAGGGATACTTTTTATTTTAAAATCAGCAACAACAGATGGCGCTGATTGGAAACAATAAAAATCATCAAATTCAAAAATATTATACCTATGCTACATTATTTTTTTATGAAGCACGTACGATGGTACGATGTGTATTTCACATTGCGGGATTGACAATAAATAATAGATCATCATTTTAAAAATTGACAACGTTTATTTCGTGAAATATCTGTCCGCATTATCCAAACAATTACAACAGAAAAAGACCTAAAAATCCAAAGAAATCACTGTTTCTTTCGGTATATTCTTCTATATGTACAACATACACACACAAAACACATAATAAAGTATCTAATAATTTTTCAATTGAATTTTTCGCCCGTAATCTACTTTCATTTCTCCGTAGTCTAAAATTATGATTTTTACCTTACGATACTTGAAATTGGAAATTAGCGTTTTCAGCGAAAACATCTCGAATTTTCCATAAATTTAGATCACGAAATTCTTTCACCCTTTTAAAAGTTTTTATTTTTTATTTTCGATAATCAAAAATAGTTTTAAATGTTCAGCTTCACAGAGTGGTTGTGTGCACCTATTGCATACAACAAATTTTCGGTAATTTTTTACGAATTTTCAAGTGGTGAGAGAGAAAAAAAGATTTAAGGCAATAAATAAAAAAATGTTATGTAACTTCTGGATTTTCTTGGTAAAAATCTAATAAGTTTACGAAGAAAACTTAAAATAAAAATCTACGTGACAAACAGTCTAATGTAGATACATATGTTATGTACGTAAAAGTGTAGTATCGAGTAAAAGCTCGTCTCCTTTTTCTTCCTTTTCTCTCTCTCTCTCTCTCTCTCTTTTTTTTTTCTCTACCAGACATAAATAAGCATATTATCCCCCGCTATTTCCGCGTACGGAATACTGTAATACGAAAAACGCAATGCGGCATACTTTTTATGCGCCCATAACAGCTCGCGCATACATATAAGGGGTAAGTAAAAGAAAGAGAAGAGAAGGAATGTGGGATGGAAAAGAAGAATGAAGCGGCAGAGGCGTCTCATCTTATATTTAATTTATCACATGTATTTATGTACATAAAATAATGAACTGTACAAAAAATGAACGTGGTTTTTTTTTTATTACTTTTTAAAATTGTTTTTAACTTTTTTGTTGCTATGTATGATACATTGAGGTATATTTACTCCGTTGGACGAGCAGCTTTCTCAAGGACGTACAATACACCGTAAGCGTTTATTATTTCTTTTTTTTTATTTTGCTGTAATATAATGATGACTTGTCATTATTTACATATGATTTACAGGATGATTTTAAAATTCTTTTATTGTTATGTCGTATATATTACAGAATTGATACATGAAAGAAAAAACAGTCGTTGGTGAATGCCAGCATATTTATGAAAGCCATCGTTGATAAATGGTTAATTCATGTTTTGTAATCTTTTTTTCTGCATCAAGTATTAGCCATTTTTCATTTGGTTTTGTCTTGTAAGTCTTTTTACAAACATTGTTAACTAAAAAATCAAACTCAGATGTAACTTTTGGGTGATATTAATTGTTATATCATCCGATACATTTATGATGAGTTCATGTACTTTAATAAAAATATTTTATCACAGAAAAAAAAGAAGAATGTAACTGTAACTAACAACATGTGTAAGGCTTAATTACATAAAATAAATAATAAAAGATTAAAATACGGTATACAATTCATCCAATAATAAAAAAATAAAAAAAACAATACTAAGAATAAACTAATAATCACTAAAAAACTATAAAAAATATTTTCCGTATTTTTTTCTATTTTGCTAATTAATTGACAAGTTGAAAAGTTAAAACTACAACTTTTATACAAACTGAAATTAATTTAACGACAAGTTCTATTATTATATGCACTCGTATTCAACACTTTGTACGCATCCTCTAAAATTTTCATAAATTTTTTTATTTAACAAGTTATAACAAATGTAAATCTCCAAAAAACTTTTCTTATACTTTGTTTACAATAGAATAACACTGCTAAAGTTTGAATAATAAACGAAAATTTTACAATACTCGAAAACATTACAGTATACAACCATGCGATAGGGAGAACGCTGACAGTAATTATGAATGATTAAAAGATATCGAATCTCTTCGCTTCCATTTAGCATTTTAAAATTTTAAAGTTAGCGTTTCGCATTTTTTTTTATCTCAATAAAATATTTCTCGTCAGAAATATTTAATTTTGGCGATGAAATTTGAAATCTGACTTGATAAATATCCTATTTTTAATGGAAAAATTCCTTTTTTTACATTTGTCACGTTTTCATCTTTCGAGATTCAACCCACGTGCAATTCACTCACTGATATAGTATACTTTTGAATTTTCAATTCACACATGTAACCAAGAATTTCCACCAAAAAATCATCACCTTTTGAACACACAAATTTAAAGCCAGACATCCATCGTCCGACTCATTGTCTCGAAACTTTTCATTGTACTTACACGTTGAAAAAAAAAAAAAAAAAAAAAAAAAAAACACAGCGTACATTATACCCCTTCTCTTCGACACGCATGCATAAATACAAGCACGTGTACGAATTTGTACAATTAACCAACGTCCGTTAAAATTATACATATATATATTTACACAAACCGCACAAACAGGCTCTCACGCTACTCCCCTACATTCGCGCAAATTGACGGGCCAAACAAAGCACCGTATACGTATGTATATACCGCTGGCACATTGAGCGAGCAGCAGAAACTTCCCCCGGGGCTCTCTCGCTTTTCCACCGTCTTCCTTCCTTTCGCGTCTATATATACACGGGCTCCGACTCTCCCCACCTCGGCTTTCTCCGCGCGAAATCAGAGTTGATAATTGGAGAATTACAAACTTACACACGAGCCGTAACAATTATCGTCGTCGTCGGGGATTTGAATTCTCGGGCAGGTGGGGGGGGGGGGACTTTGCTAATCTTCGCGTCTAATTAATTCTTGAGTAATTTAGCTCCACGAGTCTCCCCTTTTTTGGGACAATTATCCTTATTGGAGCTTCTATTGTTACGGGTGTGGCGACGCCTGATGAAATTACGATTGAATTTTGGTCGCAAGTTGATTGGGTACATTTTTTTTTTTTTTTTTTTTTTTTTCTACGATAGTGACAAGTACGTACAGGAGAAGAAACCATTTTTCGATTCACCCTTACGGAGACGGTGAGTATTTTATAGGGGGCATTTTTTTACAGAGTTCACATGAGTTTGCTTTACAGAGGGATGTAAAAATACCACTTATTTCGAATTATCATTTGCACGTCTTGGATCGAGTACTTAAATTTGCTTAATTTCCCTAAATCGTCTCGCATATTTATTACATTAAATATCATGTATTTGAGTGTATATATTTACGTGGAATCACAATCAATCTTTTTTTGTCTTTATCAAAGAACTTTTTTTTTTGCTGCACAAAGAAGTATGTTCATCTGTCAGTGAAACGTCCAAATATGTATTTTTAACGGAAACACTTACGGTGATGATTATATTTGACAAAAATCAATTGATAATTAATCATCGTTGAGTTAACGAAAGAAAAAACCTGTACATATACACGTACCTTATTTTATCACCAACATATTTTTTATTTCTATGTATATAATGTTAAAAGATATGTATCATTAACAAACAGTATGAACCGACGAACATCAATTTCATGGCATGCTATTAAAGAAATTATACAGTGTCTTTGATGATTTGAAAAACCAAAATCGATATTGTCGCGTCGTGGCCAAGCGATCAAATACGACGTTGTAAATGGTGATAATTCGTAAATCGAGCCCATCATTTAAAATGTATGTTACTCCTCCTCTAGAAGAGGCTTGTCATCACACGGAGGCAATGATGGTAATTTTAAGTAAAAAACATAAAACAGTTTTTACAAAAAAAAGTGTGCAATGACGTAAAAGTTGATGGTAGTGATTTAAAATTCTAGTGATGGCTATTTTCATCAAATGAGCAAAAGGAAAAAGTGAAAAATTACAAATAATTCAGAACACATATAGATTCCGTCTCAAATTTTCACTTTGAATGATTTTACTTATTTCAGAAACAGTAAAATAATTATGATACTGGTACAATATTATTATCATCATCACCCTCTGTCACTTAGTATTTGGTAAATTCATATCATTTTATTTACATTTCATGCTTTTATTTACATTTTGCAGGTAGTTATGGTAATCTGTTCATATTTATCACTTATGACATGTATGAAATAGTTTCTAAAGCAAAAGTGATTAAAGGACGAAAAGTTAAACTTAATTGTTTGATTGATGAAACAACAAGGACTCAAAATCTATCGACTAACAAGTAATAAGTTAATATTGTTTCAAAAACGAAAAATAATTTTTAAATACATAACAAGAAGCTTTACTTATTTTACCATTTATTTAAGTAAAATAACGATTAATATAATTTAAATTAAAGAATAAAAGTATTTTCTCGCTCAAAAAATACCACCGTTGTCCCTTATGTGACTCTCTATTTTATTTAAAGAAAAAAAAAAGGAAACTAAATTTTTTTTCAACCGTTACGATCGTAAATCCAATTCGCCGATATAATGGCAGGCATTTTCTCAGTGTAAATATGCAAACGCGTAAATACAGTTATGCATAGGGGAGGTGTTGAAAGAGCAAAAATTAAATAAATAGTCGTACTCACGTCTACTCGCAAATTAATTCATCACCCGCTGGTAGGCCGCTAACTGCAAACCAGAACCTGACCACATAAAAAAAAAAAAAAAAAAAAAGCCAAGTATATAGGTGTATACAGAGTAGCCCCAAGAACTATAAAACAAAGCTGCTCTCCGAGGCAATTAAATCACCAGCACCCTATTCCTCGCGCACTATGCGTTCAGTACACCGTTAACAGTTTTATGGTTTTCCACGTGGTATGGAAAAGAAGAGATGCAAACGTACGAGAAAATGCGTTGGAGCGGAAAATATCTCAAAGTGCGTTCACGCAGTAAGTTTTATAAGGTTTTAACGTGTTTTTTAATGTGTTTCCTTTCGATAGTAAGACAAAAAACAAGCTACAAATCAAATTTACCGGGACCTGAATGAAATCAAAGGCTCGTAGATTTATGATTTATTAGATGTTTCTACTTTGACTGTCCAAATAAAAACTGACGATCGATCAAATTCACGGGACATTCTCCCAATAGTATATTGGACGAGACAAAATTAAAATTAAAGAAAAAATAAATCCTTGTCTCGAATCACGAGACTTTTCTGGCAAAACTCAAAATGTTAACGATCTCATTTCGCTCCTCGATTTCACTTGATCTTCGAAAATAATTAAACTACCCTTAGATACAAGTTCAAGAATCCGATGGCTTAATTAACGCGTTCAGCATCAGATTCAACAACTGGCTTTTCTCAGCACACCGACTCATGATGGTACATCCTCTCGAAGTTCGAGCAGTTGAAATATTCCTTATCCCAATTTACGTGCCTACGTATGTAAATGTACTTCAGCCTCACATTTACCCTCGAAAACTTTGCAAAGGATTGTGTGGCGTATAGCAAGGATCAAGTAGCAAAAACACACGCACACACGTGTACGTAGCAAGTGTATACGGCAGCTTTACTTTGCCGAAAGTTGCGACTTGATTAGATTTTCTCTCTCACGCGCATTGGCACGCAAAGTATCGGATTTCCAAGTAAGAGCCTCCCTAGTTTGTGCTTTTCTGCTGCTGCTCTTTATTTTGCTCTGTGCATCGGGAAAGGGTACCTCTGATGTCTCTGACGCGGAGGTGGGAGGGAAAACCTCGTGAATTGTTGATGATTTTGCGTCGAATAGCTTTTACTCCACCACTTCCCCCCCTCAAACCTCTCGGTCTCTCTTTACTTTGTATTTATATCCGCTCAAGATTTGCCTCAACTTTGATTTCATTGAAAAAATGGAACGTAGTAAGATCGACAGTCGTACAATCTGTCAAGGGAGCCATTCAATTATTATTTATCTCTTTGAAAAAAAAAAAAAAAAAAATAAGGCTTTTGATCGCTCATCTCACGTAGTAAGTATGATTGATTCGCCGTTGGTGTTTAATTTTCCAGCATCATCGTCTCCGACAGCAAGACGTGAAAATTAAATTAACGAATGTAACGCGAACCGAGTAATTTTAATTATTCACGCGTCCGACTTACAAAGCAGCTTGTGTACAACCAAATCGAGAATATATCTCAACGAAGCTAGCTGTCTGTCAGCTAGAGGGGCATTACAGCGTTGAATAAAACAGTATTTTCAAAAGCAGACATCCGATTTGGATGAGAAGACAAAACAGGACATGTACGTGCATATCGTGGGATTATACTTTGGTATCGAGATGGCGTGAAAATGTTCACCAACACCTTGTTACATTTTGTTTGTGCAAAATAATACGTGGTTTTTGATTTACAAGCTTTTTGGTACTGAAAAATTTGGATCGATAAAAGGATGGTCTAAAAAAACGGTGTATTCAACGAAATTAGCAATGATGTTTCAAGACACGCGAGAACGAGACGATGCATATTTGCGAAAAGTAAATAATGATGAAAAAAAAAAAAAAAAAAAAAAAAAAGTACGTAACAATATCGCTAAATACCGCCAGTCGTAATGCCTCTTGGTAATTAACGGGCATTATCCGTACACCTATATGTGATCCCGATAGCGCTTGTTAATTTGATGGGGTTATTCATGGGCTTCGTGTTAGAAGGGAGGAGTACAGGTATTGATTTAAGGCGGTGGGATAGTAATATGGTCTCATCAGATGCAGACAAAAGAGCAGATGTTAGCATAGCTAACTCCACCTGGTTTTATTACATTTGTACAAGTTTGGATAAACGTTTTGGACGAGGAGGACGTGATATAGAGCTGAGCTGCATTGCTTTGAAACTATCCGGAATTTTCTGATAACTTCAAGATATTTGAAAATGTTTTTTTTTTTTTTTTTTTTTTTTTTTTTTTCAATGGACAGTGATTGAATCCGATTGATATTTTTGGATCATGTGTCTTTCTACTCATTTTCATATTTTTCTTCCAGCGCAAAGTATTTTCAGACTGTTTCCCACGTGACACCTGCTTCCTCGGCCCTATTACTAAACGAAACTTCAGTTATGCGGAGAAAAATCAAAGGCTGAGAAATTGTGAGTTACATTCGCGTCCATCATTCGCGAAGCAACGTAAATAGTTATACTGGATGGGCTCAGTCGATGAAAAAAAAAAAAAAAAAAAATGTATTGCTCTTAAAAAACACTCCGATCACGCGTCCCAGAGAAAGGTGAGGGGGTGAGATGATCGGCACTCCTTTAACGTCTTAGCCTATACCAACTACGTTCAGGTGCTTTTACATACATGGAGCTCAATTTGGTTTCCCCCACTTGTGTTGTTAAAGAACAGACGCGATACAATACGTCGCACAAGTATACCCGTGTCACGTTAGAGACGCAAAAAATTATAGGCGCAAGGCGATCTTATCGCTTCATACGACGATTTTTGATATGTACAGGAATGAAACGCTCATGTTTTTGCACTTGCAAACTCCATTCTTCCTCTTTTTTTTTCTTCATTCTTCACCCTCGTCTATTGTACATACAACACACTTTTTTTTTCACTTACAATATCCATATAGTCTTCAACGTACAGCGACGACGTACCTATATGTAACACACAGAATAGGCTAATAATGCCGCAGAGCTGGGCTGCCCTGCAGGTATGGTAGATGTGTAAGTATATATTTATACAGAATAGGCAGGAGGAGCGCTACTCCCTCAAAATGCCTCGAGATAATTCTTATTTTTTCTTCTCTTCGTATTATCGCGTGAAAAGGACGACAGTGAGGATCCACAGGATACCGAAGGACGTCACCGCAGTCGAAACGCTTGCTTTAGTTCCTGAAACACATAGAATAAACACAATATCATGTATTTCTGCGAATATGTATATATTATATGGTATACGGTGTAGATAAGTAGGTATGTGTGACAACTAAGTACATGGGGTGTGCTGAACCCCAAGCGCGGCTGCCGCGGAAGGTTCGATGACACGTAATAAAAGGGGACGAAGCAGCATAGAGTTGGGGCTGCGATTTTCTGGGGGGTTGAGACTCGGGGCTGTAATTTTCTCTTCTTCTCCAAAGACGGGACTGTGCGTGCGTCTCGGTTTTCGTTTACTGTGCAATATTTTCTCTCATTTTTTACAAGGAATACGTACAAGCCCATCGATGTTATGGTTTGAATTTTTCCATTTTCGTTTTTTACGCTTATTTCTAATTTATCCATTGTTCAAATAGACGGGAGCATCCGAAAGGGTTTTGAAATATACAAATCCCAGATTGAAGATCAGTTTGGATGTAGGTTGTCTCGTGAGCCCAAAGAATTCAACAGAAGGCTGGTCCAAAGTATATACTTAATTGCCACACGTTTCAAACGATTCATTTTTAAACAACAATAAAATGCAGCAAAAACTTTTTTAATCATCTCAATATTCCACTCAAAGTCCTTTCAAGGTAATAAATAATATCAGTAGAAATACGATGAAATGAAATGCGGAAAATGGTAAAAAAACGAGTAAAAAAGAGAGACAGACAGGAAGGGAAAGTCGCGGCAAACTGGCATTCAAAAAGTTTTGAAAAGAAAGGGGCATAATAAAAGGCAATAAAAAGAGCGAGAGGGCGAGATAACGCCAGAGCACTTTGAGGAGGAGACAATGGGGGAGAGGACGGGCACGCTGCTAATAAAATGAGAGCAAAGTGTAAAAGAGAGAGAGAGAGAGAGAGAGAGGGAGAGAGAAAAAACAGCTATAAGCAAGACGAAAAAGCCTTTGGTTGAATTCGCGAGTACAAAGAGCGGTGGGAGAAATTTTCAAATTAACTTCGGCTGTAATCCAGTAATTTTATCAAATGCGCCCCTATCACATTTTTTGCAAATTAAAAGGATAATTCTCGACATCCTACGCAGCTTTTAGCCAATGTTATACTGTTGTTGATCAATTTTCAAAAAAACAAAGCCCGGCCAATCGGGTTAGCGGGAAAGAGAAATAGAGTCGATGCCAAATAGAGGCTGCAGCGAGGGGGAAAAAAAAGTGAGGCGCGAAAAAGCCCGAAACATCAGCCAAAAAACGGGGGGGGGGGGTCAGTCGCAAAAATACGAGGGACAATAAACAGCAGTAAAAGCAGTCAGGGAAACAGTGCAGAGCAACGAGCGAGCAAGGGAGAGAGAAATAAGATAAATAGGCATTTTTAGCTTGTTTTTTGCCTGTCGTTTGTTTGATTTTTTTTTGTTGAAAAAAAAAAAAAAAAAAAAACCAGAAAAAAATTGCATGCAAATATAGAACGAGACGAGGACGAATGGTGTCACACAGACTAGCCGGCGCATAAATGTTGTTCATTAAAGGAAAAAAAGTTTCAAAATGACCAGAGATTCACCACCGCTTTTTGTTACCGCAAAATGATTTTTCTTCTTCTTTCAATCGCAGGGGTTGTGCTATGCCGTCGGAGAGCCGCTTCAAGTTGTGAAAACAACTTATGGATATCAAAGCCGAGAGGTGATTTGAAATTTTAATTATAATAAGAAGATTCCGAGCGAGCACGAAAAAACACACCATAACCGCGAGCTGTCGATCGACGAATAATTTTGATGGATGTATGTATATATGTATTGTTTTTTCATACATTAGATCCTGGTGCGACTATAGGCGTCATGAATAATTTTAAAACCACTCCCGGTTGCGCCAACTTAGAGGGAATCGGAGATTTATCCCGTGTAATAAATAACCCTCGAGCCCGAGAACTCCTTGCATGTACATTTTTATTCGCGATGGATTGAAATGTGAAATGATGCTTTTGATGGATCGCGGGGCTCCGTTGAACAACTCACCCTCGGTTGATGACTACGTTACAAAAACGAACTTAAAAAAAAAAAAAAAAATGGTTTGTCTACTTGTGCCATGCTCAAGGTCTTCTCGACACTTGTTTCTACGTAAAAGTAATTCGAGTCATACATATTTCGATTTCGCTCTTTATCATCCTTTTGTACGTATTTTAAACAACACCGTAGGATATTTGTAAGGAGGTGCAGGAAAAATAAATGTATAACTATAAATAAAACATTGGTAACGCGAGTGTTCTTTAACAGGCTTCACAAGTGTTTGCCATTGTTTTTGAGTTTGTGTACATAAACATGGCTTTGTATTCTTATCCTCTTAATCTTGTATGCATTGAACTTAATATCTTTATTGTGTCTTTATCGAGGTATCTCTGTCTCTGCACGTTTTTTGTTCTTTATCATTGTATTTTCCATTATTTTCTTTATACGTATTTGTTGTTACTTTGTACTACATTTGTTACTTTGTACAGCTGTTGTATTTTTTTTTTTTAATGTTGAATAAACCGGTAGAGTATAAAAACCATCCGAATTGCTTGTTCGGAAAATTGGAATAACTACAGTCGCTCTACCAATAATCGAGACGCGAATGAAAAAAAGAAAAAAATAATAACGGATGCCTGATATATCGGACACGAGGCGAGCAAAAAATGAGAAAATAAAATAAGTACATGCATGCATGTTAATACACTCAATCCGGGCGAATCTCCCGTAAAATCGCGCGCGAGAAGGCGAGAGGAAAAAAGTGCGCGAGTCGATTTTCGATGCGCCGTAAATACCTGCGAACCGCGTATCTTTTTTTTTTTTGTATGGATCTCTTCTTTTTTTTTCCCAGTAAAGAGCGATCGGATTTGTGGGATATGGGACGTGACCTCGCAAAGTCTCCGGTATTTGCATGCAAATATTTTTTCGAAAATGGACCGCCGCGAGGGAGGGGGTGGCCGGGTCGGGGATTCGCGCCTCGACAAAATATGTTGCCGGCGGGCTCCCATCCCTCGTTCGTACATTAATCACTGCGTGAAAAAAGATGCTGCGTCGTACTTTTAATTTACGCTCGACCACTCCTATAAAGTATACGCACACGCGGCGTTCGTTTTCTCCCCGTTTGCGGATATAGGTTCTTCAATTTTTTCGTTCATACCCGCCTCTTTGGCTATACACCGCGTTAGGGGTTACATACGGAATATTTCACGCTTTTAAGGAATAAATGAGAAACGGGAATAGGCATTTTAACGCGTCGTATTGACTTTTTTTTGAAATAAACACGGCTTCATAATTTTAATGGAAAATACGTGCGAATGCGCACCGTCGCCGTTTTATTTATTTTTTATTCTTTTTAATGTTTCCATTACTGTTATCAAGCACAATAATCTTTGTCATTATTATAATATTATTACTACTGTAGCCCCTTTGTCGAGCTATGGAACAAAATCACAATTATTATTATTATAACTACTTTAACTACACGATCATCATAATCATGATCATCAAAGTCCCTTTGGCGCAGCTAAAATGTATTTTACGAGCCATGGAATGGAAACACGCACAAAGTGTACGAAATAATATAGTTGCAGTACATCGATTAATCAACAGTTCGATCGACGAGTGTATAGGTGCATCGTGTAAAGTGGAAAATATTTTACGTGATCGGAGCAACGCATCATTGGGACACAAAAGCGACGTTCTTTGATGTCATTGTCGTTATTTTTACGTATGAATATTAAAAGCTTTCATGTGATTACTTTGTATTATGTTATTACGATGATAAAAGCACTCGCGCGTAAGTACATTTTGATGTTACATGAAATTAAATTATGTTGCGTGAATTGAAAACTGATGAAAAATCAATACAATGTTACTTTTATAATCTTCAATATAGCGTTTGCGTGCCGCTCCACTAATTAAAAATGATCGAGTAAAGTTCGATCACGTTTGTGGCTGAGAGGAAGCGAAAATTGTTTGTACAGATTTCGCTCGAATTATTGGAACTATTTGGAATCGGATTACCCCGGTATGAGTAAACACGTCATGTTACACAATTACAAGCGCGTTGAAAGTTTTCAGTTAAATAACGAAATTCTACTCGAAAAATCGCCCTTCAATAAAAAAGAAAAAGAAAAAAAAAACTGAAAAGTTTCGCGGTCGAATCGAATTACATGCCTTTCGTTCTTCCATCCTTTCCAGCCATTCCTTACAACCACGAAACTCCACGGGCCGTCGGAGAAAGTCAATAAAAGTTCGGAGCCGGAAGTTGAGTTGATTAATTCAAAACACAAATTACAGGCCGATGTACCTCGAGTGCGAATCGATCAAAGTACACGTGTACACCAGCGGTATGGAAAAGATGTGTAAGCACGAGCCGAAATAACATCTCTGGTCGAAAAGGGGAGGAATGTGGTCGATTGGAGGAGGTAAATGTTAAGTACACGCAAAGTTTTGGCGCTGGCGCGGTGAGAAAGAACTTTCGGCTCTTTTAATGCGGTGCAAAACTCAAGACGAGAAGCGAAGCTCGCGGAAATGAGAATTGTTTTGCGACGCGTGGGATAACAATGAGAGGTGGAAATATAAGCCAAACTATTCGGAAAATTTTGTTGGAACCTGTCGGGAGGAGCGAGAGCTTTGGGAATTCTTTTATTATTTCTTCTTGTTTTGCTTCTTTCTCAATATCAAAGTTTTGCGATGAATTTCAACGAAACGCAGCGCGCTTTTGTGTTCTACTTGTGTTTCTTTTCGTTTCAGTCTATTTGCACATCCAACTGTCGACTGACTGCAATTGCCTATAAGCCACTTTTATTTTCCTTTGGTTTCTTTATATACCGTAACGTTTGTTTTACCATTCATTTCATTTATAAACTTTACACAAATTTACCAAGAAATTATTTGAAAGTCTTGATATCTTACCCAACGCGTAAAAAGTTAGGTGCCCTTTTTCGTGCGCAAATGTACAAAAAACGTTTGTACTTATTCTCTAGTATCCCATTTTAATCTATCACTGACAATATTTTGTTAATCAAGCCCTAGATTTTTGTGAATTACTGGGATTCGAGGAGGTCATTATATTATAACATTAGATTTGAAGACCAATACTTACTTTTTTTTGTTAAACTGAGATTATTTGAAGGTTTCATAATTTATTTATTACAAAAAGTGACCTTCGTGAGAGTTAATGGGTTACAGAGGGTTCAAGTTGACGATCCTTAAAGGTCAATTTGACCATTGAGACGCAAAATATAATATACCTCTCAAATATGTTGTTTAAAGCGGGGGTTACTTAAAGGTCAAGGTAAAATTTATAACGCTACCATTAAACTGTGCCTTTTAAATTTGTTAGTTCTTACAAAGGTAATTTATTTATTGGTAAATTAAAATTTCGTTTTTTCTTAACCAAATTTTATCATTCTATTAATTTTTTTCTTAAGAGATTTAATTTAGCAATTTACTTTGGTGATTTTTCTCATGAAACCACGTTGATTTTCACGAGCTTTTTTTCTTACCCACGAGTATGAGTTTGAAACTGCGTTTTTACGGTTTCGAAAATTTTCCCTCGGCTGCGATACACACAAAAGGTTCAAGAAAAGAAAACACGGGAATAAAAACTTTTCGTTCAGCGCGTAGTCTCTCCTTTTCGTGACTTTGAAAAAAAGTATAAAATTACATTGTTACGCGAAATTTATACTGGCGACGAAAAAGTGAGGGAACCCGCCTCGAGCAGCCAGAAAAAGCGAGCGAGTGTGACGAGCGTGTAGGTGATGTGTTTTGCGCTTTAGGAAAAAGGGGCTCTCTGGTATCGCAACGTTTTTGCGTGGGGAGAAAAGAATTGGTATTTCACCTGGCTTCGAGGGAGCGAGAAAAATCGCGAGAGAAGAGAACTGGCGAATTTTCCACGTTAACAAGATTTTCAGACGTTCTCCTCGCGATAAAAACACGCCTCTATTAAATATCTTTTCTCTATCCTCGTGTTTATTCTAATGTACGTCTAAAACGATGCATCCGTTGACCAAAAAAACAAATAAACAAATGACAAACTCCTACCACGTCTACATTACACGAAAAGAAATTCCCACGGTAGAGCAAAAATTTTAAGGCCTCCTCTTTTTTTCTGAGACAGGAGCCAAGATGGTAAGAACAGGGGAAAGAAAAACATCACGTCACGCCTTGGGGAGCAGAGACGAGATTTCCCTGGACGTCAAATCACTGCAGTTTGCTCAAACGCCACTGCCTCCGCTTGGGTACACAAAAAAAAACCTAAGACCCACACACCTGCGTTGTAGTCGTTCCTCACGTGGCTCTGAGCTCGTGTCTCTCGGCTCTCCAGTGGCTGTTTGAAGAAGCTACTGTCGCCAATGACCCGATGCTCCTCGACGCGCTTGTACACCAGTGGTATGATGGCTATGCACTTAAAGTGGATGTCACCGTGCAGGAAGTGGCTTGGCTTTACCTCAAACTTTAGACCAAGTTTTTCGATTTCCAGGCCATTTTTGTCCATTCGGTGGCTGCGGGGACCAATCGTCTTGTTATCCGTGACCTGCGACACAGAAAAATGACCGATGGACTGTTATACAATTGGTAATGCCTTCAATTGTTAAATAAAAGTTATGTTTCGCACTTGAAAATATGTTTAGACCAGCTTTACCAAAAAGATCCATACGGTTGGGTATTGTGTATTTACACGAAAGGGTAGAAATGAATCTATACATTTTTTTTGTTTATAAAATTGGATTTTTGCAATTCAAATTGTGTGTAAAGGTCTTGCTATATTTAAATCGAAAATGAAGATATTTTTAAAGGTTTGAAAAAAAAATGCCAATAAAAAAACTCAAAAGAGAAAAATAATTACTTAGAGAAGGGGAGGAGGGCGAGAAGTTTTAAAATCAACGCTTGAAAAAGTTACGAGTTATTTTTTGGTCATGCACATGATGTAAAATGACAAAATGACTTTATACTAAATAATGTTTTTTCAAGCCAGTACGTGACATGCAGATGACATGGAATGAACTTTTTGGTTGACGTCGTTTTTAATTAAAAATATTTTTCAAAAGTCTTTGATAAAATTTTTCTCTCGGGAAATGAAATGTTACGTTTTGTGTCATGTTTTCTTGTTCATTTTAACGTTAACTTGTAATTTGATGCATTTTGAAATAAGTATTCGTGGAGTAAAAAATTAATGTTTTTGATTTATAATTAAAAAATTCAATTAAGCAAAAATTAGAAAAATTCGAGTAAGTAAAAACTTTTTTTACTGCGTATACTGGAAAAATTCGATTCCTTGTCAAAAATAAATTATAAAAAATTCGAAATAAATTCCAATCTACTTGAAACTTTAACGGTAAAAGTCAAAGTAGATTGTACTAATATGGAAGGAGAAAAACATTCAATGTGCCGGATTCACTGATCAATCGTCAGACAATTTTCGCCGTCCGGATTTAAACGGGCGCGGGAGAGCCTTCCCGCTATATTTCACGCAAAAATTTCATTTCAGAAGAGACTCACTTTTTCACACAGGCGGACAAAAGGGCCGAAAGCTCGCGAAGTCTTTATCGCGCCGCTCTATTGTTTAACGGCTCCCAGCATCCGTGGATTCGCGCCGATACTCAATCGAAAAAATTCTAGTCTATGCTCCCTCGCGTTTCCGCTCCTGCACGTGTGTGGGTACTGTTTCAATGACACGTATCCGCGGGGAGTCAGAAAATCCATGCAGCCAAACCTCATCTGCGGAATTAAAGGTCTTGTCGCGCTTGGCGTCTCTTTCGGCTTACGTATACGAAGTTATACCCTACACATTGCATAGAGACATGTGGAGCAATTTCATACGCACACACACACACACACACACACACACAACTTCCACCTCCAGCCGAATAAAATTCTCATTTCGCAAGAGGTCTTTTATGTAACGTGCCCGCGCCTATCATCCGATTGCTCTTTTTTTCCTTTTTTTTTGCTCAGCCAAACGGAAATCGAATGGATACCCCTCCTCACCCCTTTTTTTTTGACAAACGGTCTTTTTTGTAGCGAACGTGCGCGGTGCGACAGTTGGGAGAAATAGAAACGCGATTTTGTCGGGATGATGGAAAAAGTGAAATGGCGCTTGATTGAACTGTTATTTTGCAATTGTTGGGTTGTTTGGTTGTGAAAGTACAAGTGAAACAGCTTTTTCCTGCAAAGACATTTGCGCCGCAGATGCGTAATGCCTTTAACCCCCTCACCAGCGTTTTTTTCCTCTTTTTTTATCTTTTAGATCGTTTTTTCATACAAAAACGCATGTTTGTGAAATTAAGCTGCTTTTGCGATTCAGAGCTTTTTTTGATGTTTTTACGTTTGATTTTTATCATTTAATTGCTCAAAAGAGAAAGTCATAGCTCGGAAAGTGTTGCAAAAAGTAGTTATATGTACATAAAAAAAAGGAAATAATATGAAAGGGTCTGTTATCTAGATTTATAATTTTAAATCAAAACATCAAGTAGTAAAACCATGCTTTGGTGGTGGCATGGTTGGTCATCACCGCTTCAAAACACATGATGTATAAGATTAGTTAAACCAATTGGAGTTGGAAGTGAAGTAGTACAACTATGTATTTTATCTGACATATGTTTATCGTATGACAATTGCGGACTTTTGAGAAAATGAGAAAATCATTATCCAATGATGTTTTTTTTTTCATGGTAAAATCAGTCTGGTGATTATTAAAAAATAGTCCAACAATAAATAAAGTAGTGTAACAATGAGTTTGGTCAGACATACTTTTTTTTTAAATAAATATGATACGTAAGAGTTAGAGCTAAACTTTTCCCCATGTCACATAAACATAGTTTGCATGCTTGAAAGAAAAATCAAGTAGTACAGATATGTGTTTGGTCGGCCACGATTTCCTTGAAGAATAAATTCGAACTTCTAGAGTTGTGTTCAACGATGTTTTTTTTTTTTCTGACAAATAAGAACAGTCTGACAAGCGGACAGTCAAATGACTAATGAAGTAGTGCAACCATGCGTTTGATCAGACGTGCTTCCTATCCAATATTAAAATCAAAAGTTAAGTAGTTTAAGAAAACGTTTGATCAGACACATCTCTTTCGCAGAATACATGAATTTGCGCCCAACGATACAATGTAAAACTTTTCCTATTGTCGATTAAGTTAGTTTGACAACTAAACTTTTTAATCAAGGACTAAGTAGTGAAACCTTGCATTTAGTCAGACATATCTTTTCTTTACAAGGAATTCGAGCTTTGATAGCTCGAACCTAACAGTATAAATTGATGTTGACTTTCATCGTTAATCACAACACTTTGATGGTATGCATTAGTCTCACGTGGCCAACATGTTTACATTACATGGTACATTAAAAGTTTACAATTTACTACCACTGCAAAGTAATTCAGTTAGTTCATACATTGGGAATTGTGATAATCAGCTGATGTATGTTGATTAAACGAGATCCATTACCGAAATTTTAGTATCAAAGTGTACTTAATTTACTTGTAGCAGTTAACCTCTCGATCGAATTAGTGTGGTTAGGATGAAAGGGGGTCATTGAAATTATGAAACAGAGGATCACTCGGTTGTAGGGGGATATTGTGGAGAAAAAAGAGGGAAGTGTAGAAGGGCTCTTTCGACTCGTCAACTTGATTTCCCGGACTCAGCTGTGGGGGCTGCCATCTAATTGCCACGTCGTCTTCGTAAAAAAACTCTGTCGTTAACGATTCTGATCGACGCCAAGGAACGAGAGAAAAAAAATTTGACCAATGCGTAACGGAAGAAACGAAGAGAGAGGAAAAAATTGGGTACGGGGAAAAGAAAAAAATGAGTGGGCAAACAGAAAAAAACTGACAACAGAAACACACAAAGAAGAAGACGAGAAAGGTAGGGGACAAAAGTTTTGGAATACGGCCATAAATCCATAGCATGAAGACATTAAACTCTCTCTCTCTCTCTCTCTCTCTCTCTCTCTCTCTCTCTGTCTGGCTTGAGCAAAAGAGACTCGACTGTATGTGGTCTCCTTGCCTGTCTACTCCACAACTGCCACAGCGAGTCTCTTAAAATAAAGATATACACTGTAATCTTTGCGGCAGGTCCTCTTAGTCTCCCACTACGTAACACAAACAAGCTTGATTAGCATTTAAAAGCATTTTTCGCTCCTTGACTCTCTAACTCTCTCTTTCTACTGTTTTTTGTTGTAAGGGGTGTGTACGTATTAATCAAAAAAGTACTTAAGCTCAGATACGAGGCAGTGAATACTTGCGTTCGTAAAAATGATTTGTACGCGATTGTGCGGGTATCGCGTGGGAAACCAATTTTGTATGCAAGAGGTGTGTGACTATCTGATTGTACCCATATAAAAATGAATAATGTACGAATAGCAGAGATAGTGGAGATAATGTACCCTTGGGTTATGTACTTAGAAAGGCTCCATTAATTTTCACATATGTGCAATGCAAACTATTTGGTGTTTGTAAGACAGGAGGATACAAAGTATTGTATTAAAAAAAAATTTTAACAAGATACATAATGTTAATACCGTAGCTTTTTGGTATTTACAAACTTTTGGCCTCGCGCAAAGTGATCAACATTCTTATGAGGCACTGAATCAAAGCGATTGCGTGGTGCGAAATTGTTTTGCATGATTAAATAACATCTATTTTCAGTTGTACTGCTCATGAAAAGATGGGTAAATTCGACCTGTAGGAATAATATAGAAAAAAAATTATTTTTGCCCAAGATGTGCGATTATACCGAACACAGACCCATTGTACGGTATGTTTTAGAAATCTTAAACGATATTAGCATTGCGCTGCAGCAAAGACCACTTTGGGTTACAACGAACTTTAAAAACCTAAAATTTGTTGGAAAAAGGTGTAAAATCCGGAAGACTCGAGAGGCTGTATTCTCGACCCGCACACGTGTTTACGTGAAGCATAAAATCGCCGGAAAACGAGAAGATGCACGTGGGTGCGGTATAACGTGGCGGGGAAGAAACGATCGTCGCAGAAAGATAAACGAAACGGCTTTTTAAAAATCCTTCGGGGAACCCCGCTATCCTTCTCTCTGTGCCAGCTGCTCCTGCAGGGTCAAATAAAAAAAAAAAAAAAAAAACGAGGACAACGACGACGAGCGGAAAAGAAATGTTTCGCGTGTCGGCCTTTATTATGTCCCGGTGGATGCTGTTAACTAGTTCGACCCCCAACTCGAGCCACTGCTGGGACCCCGCGTATATCTTCCGCGTACTACCGCTGCGGTGTATTACACGCTCTGATGCATTGTCTTTCGGGAGTGAGCTGGAAATCGTCATTTTTCATCCGGACGCGTGTTGGTCTCTTTTGATTTTTTTCCTGCATTAAAAGGAAACACAGAAACGCTCGCGTGTTTTTCGCTGCGCGAGTTTTCTCTTCCGCCTCGCCTTCATTAAACGAGGATCAAAGCGTCCGTGATTTTTTTTTTTTTTTTTTTTTTGAGCTCTCACCACCACGGGAACCATTTATATTTCTCTCTTTGAACAGCTTGCAGAAATAAAAGTTTGCAAATATTTGTTTTTCTGTGAAGTAAAATTATTTAAACGCGGGCTGTTTGTTGGGAACAAGCGAGCTCGGAGGAAATAAGAGGTTTTTGATGAGTGGTAAAAAAAAAAAAAAAAAAAAAAAATACACATATTCGCGTTAAATTTTCAATCGGAAATTCTTCTTTGCCCACAATACAGCTTGTAAAGCTCGAAGCTCGTTGAAAAATGATGCGATAATGCGAGTGGACGGTAATACTCCATTGAAAATGTGAATGTTTGTACACGAACACGGTGCAGCAAATATTAATTTTTTCATCAAAAATAAATATTTTGAACCGGATCTCGTTTCCGCATACCCATTCATGCAGACGCGAATGATGGAAATATTCGGGTTTTTTGACTTTTTGTTTCAATGTTCTGGTTGATTAAAATCAAGCCCGAGTAAAATTTTCAACAACTCCCCTTGCCCCAGCGCGGTGCGTCCAACAGTTGCGATTAAAGTGAGAAAATAGTTGCCGCACTCGAAAAAAATGATTAAAACACGGTTACGTGTAAATTTTGCAGATAACTTTTCTACCGAATTTTTACCGTTCGTTCGAAGCACATTTTCAACTAAATTACTATTTTTAATTAAAAGGAGAGAGAGAGAGAGAAAAAGAGAAAAGTACATGTATTTCATATCAAATAGTTGGTAGCAAATAAAAAATGTGAGGGAAAACATTGCTTTGATTTACACTTCAACACGAGCGTTTTGCCTTTGGATTTGCCAAAGATAAAACAAAGAGGATACAATTTCCCGTTCCACCACAGTAGCTTAGCAACAGTAGCAGCATGATCATTAGACTTCAATGATGATGAATTCGCATGACCTACCTAATGTCGTTAGTACGGTCTGATGGTCCACTTAAAAAAATAAGTGATTAATAATTGAAAATTAAAACGTAGAGACATTTCGATGTAGAATGTACGAGTAGCCGTAGAGAGAAAGTAGGAGAAGCGAAGCAGGTGGTTGCAAGATGCGTCGACGTATCGATTAGAGATCAATCCTCGCGAATTTGCGTGCAGCCGCTTCGTTACCATATTTTAATCAACGTGGCTGTACTCCAACTACGTATACGTATATGCCCGTGCATGATTCGTCCCGCTGGTGAACATAAATTTACTTGTAAAATTTACTGTAATATCGCTAAGTACGAATAATTTCCTTGGATTACTCTTTTTTCCCTTGAAAAAATGATTTTTTTTTTTTCTTTTCCATAGGAGGAGTGATAGTACGGTATACACAAAATGCATAGAAGGACTTGATTAAAAATACCGCTTTTGACTCCAAAATCAATCAAAATTTTTGGTCCATGAAAAAATTCACTTCCACATGTTTGCTTGTAAATAACAGTTAAACCATGTACATACAGCCGATCGATGAAGCACAGGTAAGAAGATCTGGATTCTTGAGTACATCCTCGGGCAGGTATATGCCAAAGGATGTGGCTGGAGGACTGACGCCATGATTTATCTTTTTAATAACACAGTCGTACGATGGCGTCTGCACCCAACGCACCAGCCGTGAGAGCTTAACGAAGACTCATCGTCAGACAGTGGTCGTAGCGAATTGCGTGTGTACACTTATTACGAGAGGGTGAGGCTTCGAATGTGGAGCGCCAATTTTCCGTACCAGAGTGTTAATGGGGGTGGGGGGTAGTTGGGGATTCATTACGCATCGGTGGCTCTCGCGTGTCGTTTCTAGCTCCGCGACTCGAGGCCTGCAATTATTGTTCGATCGCGCGTTGCGGAAAAAAAATTGGTATGCGTAGGGTAGGCCCACGTGTATCATTAATGTAGCATAGTAATTAGGAAAGAGCAAATGAATTAGTGGGACATTCGTTTTTTTTTAAATTTCATCCACATTGTCTTCACAAGTCGTAAGTCTGATCGATGTGGCGTCGATAAGGTTTGATGGCATGTATAGATAATAATACAACTGCGTCGTCCAGAAAATGGTACATGGAAAAAGTAGGAGGGAAGAAAGTGTTGCCGGTTGTGTAAAAGTGCTTGTTTTTCTCTCATAACGCATAGGGCCTATCTTGTAATTATTATAGATATAACATGTGTGCTAGTTACAAAAAAAAAAAAGAAAAGAAAAAACTTTTGACGCGCTAGACATAAAAACTTGCACCACAAAAAAAAAAGAAAAACCCAAGAAAGTTCCTCCATTTGTGAATGAAATTACTTTCGGTCTCATTAGACGTACAAAAGCATCAACCAACTCCAAGATTCTCAGCTAAAGGTGGTAAGTATACCACACACTTGACATTAAATGACGTATGTACCCTAAACGTGCACGTACTTCATCTTTTTCTCTTTTTCCCTCCCAAATCTGCTTAGGCCAACATCCCAACGTCCCAGTAAGTACAGCGACTTCGAGCCAACTTTTCGCGCAAATCTCATTGAGCAGCTGCCCAACGCCTGCCCAACTCCGGCAACTGTCAGGGACGTGTATAAGTACATCCTACTTTTCTTTGCTCTTTAAGGCACGTGTCCCTCGTCACGTGAGAAAAGTCTATTCCCCTGTAGTGCGCAGAGGATGGGATGGGTGAGAAAGAGACATGACAAACTCCGAAAAACAAAAGACATTGGACCAAATACCGAAGTAAAGAGACTTAAGTGTCAGAGCAAGAGGATCAGGTTGAAAAAGCACACAAAGTAAGTAGCTTTTTTTTCAGAGCCAAGAGAAGCAAACAGAAATCCCGGGAGGAAAGAAAAAGAGGCTCGTGGTAAGTCGTATTTCAATGCAGTGCACAACTGATTAATCAACATTGGAGCGCCCCAGCGTTTCGTAACATTAATTTTCAAACAGAGAGATGTAGCGGTGTTTGAGTTAAGTGGTTAGTGCAGTAAAAGCAGTAGCTACACTAGCGTACACCCATCAGCTCCCGAAATTCCCTCAAAGCTCTCACACGCCAGATTCGAAACACACCCGGCCCTTTAACGCTACTATGGTTTTTGGGCGCTAGTACCCTCTCTATCTATAGTTTTGAAATCCTTTTTGGCCCTTTGCTACGAGTGTACACGAGAACTGGGGGGGAAAACAGTCTGTGCATCCGGATATTTACGACGCAACGCAACCGCACCCCCAGAGAGAACCTTTTTTCCTTTCTTCCTTTTCACTTGACCTGTTTTTTCGTCTTTTTGCGTTTCATCGCTCCTTATGGCCCGTAGGCCTGCAGTTTTTCCGCGTAACCCCCGCGAGACTTCACACGTGAGTTGGCTTCTATAAACTCTCGCAACTTATTTATTTTCACTTCATGGACGTTTCAGAGGAAAAGGGGGTTACATCGTACGTCACACTCCCAGTGGAGGGGTCAAAGGGGGAGAAGGCATGTGGTCCAACAAGAATAAATCACGGGAATACGTTACACGTGAATGGAGCCAGGTGAGATAAAAAAGTATCTGTATAGCTGACCACGTACGCGTATACAATTGCGGTTACAAGGATGTATGTAACGCTACTGAGGTTTAAATACTCGTGCGGACGAGTTGCACTGAATCACTGCCATTGGGAGATTGAAAATATTCAAGGAAGTGAAAAACATGGTGGGCAAAATGGGTGCTGGATCAGAATTCCAGATCTTTATGGGTTTGTTGCTTTTTGAAAGGGGACTCTGATTTCAAGCTCCGAGTAGATCGGGTTGGGTATATTTTTTGTGCTTCTGTTTTTAATTTTAAGGCTGAGTTTATGTACATGAACATTTTTTTAGGAATCCCTAGTTTATGGCAGCATCGGATATAATGTAGTTTTTTTTTTCTTTTCGACCCTTAAATGTTTTTTCTAAACAAACGAAACAATTAACGCCTGAATCAGCTCACACGCAAGTTTCCAGTCATCTGTGACAAACGTAGAGAATGTAACAAGGTAGAACACAACGCTTTGATTATAAGATAAAGAGGAGGGGGAAAAAAGACGAAAATGTATTCCATAATGGGGAAACTCTCCTTTGAGCTTTGCGTGAATTGTTATCCTGTGCAGTAAACTTTCACTTGGAAAATAGTTTAAGCTCCACTGCTTCTGGGTTTGGCGCGTTCTGGTTTTGGGGTCTAGAGGGAGGGGGGTTAGCTCATGTGCACACTTTAGCCAATGTGTGTACTTGCAAGCAAAGTACTAGCTAGCTTGTGCTGACGAAGCTGAATAACTATCGGTACTCGAAACAGGACTTTGTGGCCAGCCAACTGGATAGAAAATTTTCATCATCAAAAATGTTAAAATTATATTAGGTGCAGGTTAAGTTGTTTCAATTCTACTGCCCGTGTGATATTGTACTCTTTAGCACTTTTTAAAATTTGTTAGTATTGTTAAATTTAAATATAGTTATTTGTCAAATTACGTTGAATTTTTTTTCCACCTTTTTCTTCTTCTTCGGGTGTTTCTATTGTTAGTTTTTTTCTGTTTGCCCACTCATTTTTTTCTTTTCCCCGTACCCAATTTTTTCCTCTCTCTTCGTTTCTTCCATTGCGCATTGGTCGAATTTTTTTTCTCTCGTTCCTTGGCGTCGATCAGAATCGTTAACGACAGAGTTTTTTTACGAAGACGACGTGGCAATTAGATGGCAGCCCCCACAGCTGAGTCCGGGAAATCAAGTTGACGAGTCGAAAGAGCCCTTCTACACTTCCCTCTTTTTTCTCCACAATATCCCCCTACAACCGAGTGATCCTCTGTTTCATAATTTCAATGACCCCCTTTCATCCTAACCACACTCATTCGATCGAGAGGTTAACTGCTACAAGTAAATTAAGTACACTTTGATACTAAAATTTCGGTAATGGATCTCGTTCAGTTGGTAAACAATAGCTGATTTATACAGTTAAGGCTTTGCAGCGAATGATGTAGTGGGATTACTGTACAGTATAAAGTGCAAACTTTTAACGTCAATTTGTATTGTTAGGCGTAAGCCTTCTGAGCTCATGTTTGATGCGTCTGACCGAACGTATGGTTGCACTACTTAATCTCTAGTTTGCATATTTAGCTGCCAGATTTTATTTATTTGAAATATACAAAAGTGTTATTTTGTAATTTCAGGCGTTGACTTTCAGAGGCAGCACGTATAAAAAATCGTGTCTGACTAAACGCATGGTTGCACTACTTACTTAATCTCTGGTTAGAATATTCCAGTTGTTTTTCTTACATGTGACAAAAAAAAGCATTATTTTGTCATTTCAGGCGTGAATTTTTATTAGCACTTATAAAAAAAACTTGGCTGACCGAATACACAGCTATACTACTTAATACTAGTACAGTCCAGATAAATTGAACAAATGTTGCATAGAGCTTTTGTCATGTGTTAGTCCATACCATTGAACTTTTGACATTAGTATAAAATTACTTTTCACATTAACACCCGAGTTGTAACACAAAGCCAAATTTAATAGTGAAAATATTACTCATACAAGTGCCGAGTTCGATAGCTGTCGTAAATATAATCAGTATTGAATAGTTCATCAAAAGCTACTAATTAAATGACTTTGTGTATAGGGAGATACTTTGCGTAGTGGGAAAATAAATTTATTGCGTAAATTTTCACTCATTACTCGTCCCTTTGATTTGATGTAACTAATATTTAACTCAAAGGGCCGGAAAGTCAGCGCGTATAATAGTAGTAATCAATTGATCGAATAAACGGAAGTGCCAATCAGAATCGTCTTTTTGGCCCAAATACGCTATGTGCAAAAACAATCCATAAATACATAGAGACACGAGCAATAAATAAACGAAGAAAAGAATGGATTTATGACATTATTAAACGCATCGTCGCGCTTTTCTTTGTCTTGCAATAAAAAAAAGTCACAACAGAACGCACTTGCAGTGTTATAATGAAAGTTGACTATGACTGACGCGCACGAGACGTAAAGCTGGAAATAAACAGAGAAATCGCGTTTGACGCGCGGCAAGAACGAATTGTAAGAGACAAAGACACGCAAACGGGGGGGTCTTGTTGTGACGGTATACCTCTATAAAACACAGACAAGAGGGGAGCGCACGACTCGGAGGGGAATCCTGTTTTCCGCGTCTTTTCACCGAGGAATACTTAATCCAGCCGGATTGACGCGCTCACCGTGCACCACCAGTGCTCTTTTTTTTTCTCCCCTGAAGAGTACGTCTCTTTTCATTTATGTAAGCTACGAGTTGAGCTCGCAATGAGAGTCGTTCTTACGTATTCCGAGACTTTTTTTTCTTCCCTCATCCCCCTTTTTTTCTGTATCTAGGATACAGCATCTTTTCTTCGTTGCAGGAGGTGACGATTAGACATACGATGAGGTACACACGAATAAAAAAGGAAGGTAATTGCTTTGAATTTCCGTAGTTTTAGTAGTAGTATAAGCGCGTAAAAGCTGAGTTGGAGTAGTACAGTTCAGATTCGAGAGGTAGTGGAAAGCTTTGATGTGCAGGGGGGGGGAGTGTTGGCGAATCGCGGTGGAGTGGAAAGATTTTTCTTTTTTCTTTCCTTCGCGTGCTTTTGATGTCGAGAACGTGCAAGAGAGGGAGGGGGGGGGGGCGTGGAGCTGGTGAAAGCGTGTTTTTGTCGATGTTTTTAGGGTTCGAGAGTAAGTATGCAGGTAATCGAGCTAAAAGTGTCGCTTGCCTGCCTACTTGGTTGCTTCAAAGGATGTGTTGGACAAAGTATAGCGCTCGTAGTTTTAAATATCGTTAGGATTATCTTTCCAGCCGGGTGTTAATTTTCATGGAAATAATTGGGTTTTACTTTAGTTTTACGGGTTAGCAGTGGTGGTGGCATTTACTGTACAATCATAAAGATGATAATTTTATTGCAAATACGAAGAAAGTACGCACTTTGTGACAATTCAGTTTGGACTTGCGTTCTTGCTGCAAGTAAACTGTGATCGATGGTAATGATGAATATTTTCTCCCGGCAATTTATTTCTTTCGCTTAAAAAATAAATTTTTTTCATATCACGACGAGGGTTGGGCGGCGAATCAGGAGCAGAGAAAATTATCCGAGATTGCAGATCGTAAGTTTCGATTTCAGAAGTTTCCATGGCGCTGCATTTTGCATGCATAATCAGAGCGAGATCGATTATTTTAATCGAGCGGCCAAAGGGAGGGATTTTCATCCCAGGGTCGCGTTCGAATCAATATCAATAATAATGCCCCGTTTGTGCGCGTAATTGCAGCTTTCGCGTGGAAAGGACCTGTGAAATTTCATACGAGAAAAAAAACTTACATACAGATGGACGTACGTACGAAACGAAAAGCCTCGTGTTTTGAAATTCACTGCTACGGTGCATGACCCAATTAACAAGCACTGTCCCTACTATCGAAGGTCCGAGTCGTTATTATATGCATGTTTGTGTAAGTATTAAAGTAAATCGGGTCGTTAAGCACTTTAACTTTTAAAAATCCAAAGTTTGCCAATAAAGCTCACACATTTAATATTAGTTTTATAATATTTACCAAGAAGATCTTTAATGATTCAGCCATCTACCGAATACTTAACATGATAATGTTAAAGAAAAAAGTTATGGGCAAAGTTGACTTTGAAAAATCATTGGAATGGCTCGTTTTGAAAGGAGTAATGGAAAACTCGAGCAATTGATGTAGATAAGAAAAAAGTAACAACAATATTTCCTGCATCGTTTTCATACATCAGTTTCGTTTTAAAACGTTGTGTGATTAAAAGTTGTTATCTCCGATGATTACACGACACCACGGCTGGACTTTACTTGCTTAAAAGAGTTTTACATTTTTTTCATTCGACAAAAATTATACCCTACGTTAAAATATACATACATCCAACAATACAAGTATTCTAATAGTAATGATAGAGTAGCGCGATACAATCTACGAGGTAGAATGAAAATTATAAAAAAAAAAAAAAAAAAGAGAGAGAGAGAAAAAATAGCCATTACACCATCGTGCATCGATAAGTAAGTAAGTACCTTTCTGCACGAGGCATAGCGGTATTATACGTATAGTATGTACCTGGCAACGTGTTATTACCCTCAAAACACTTTTTCCATCCCCCTGTTTCTGTACCCCCGTCTTCTCCGGTGTACCTATATATTTTTCAACGAACCTATAAAATACGCTGTATAAAATAAAGCTAAGGGAGGTGCCATTCTTGTAGATACAAATATACGGCACAGCGTCAAAGATTATGTCGTTGGTGAATACAATTAATCACAAACACAAACAATTAAAAATCACCACACCCATCAATGATTGGTTATAATATTTTTTCAAACAGAGCACAATCTTTTAATCGAATTATTTGCCGAAAGAAAAGTATAAAAAGAAAAAAAAAATAGTTATCTGGGGGTCTCGTTCGTCCATCGTAGAATGAAGGTAAGAGATACGAGTGCTGGGGTGACAAATAGATGATGGCCTGCCGCTCTCGTTTCGCGGGGCTGAATTAACGAGGCAGCGGTGGGTCCAGGGTAAATAAATGACTCACCTCGATGTTGTTGATGTACCACGTCAGGGTGGCATGTGGCTTCGACGGGGCTGACGTGCAGTTCATGCGCACCAGGTCGCCCAGCTGGTACTTCGACTTGCCCCCGCTGATTATCGGCCCGTCCTTCGGCAGCACTGCAGCGTCACCAGCAGCCAAATGGATCGGAAAACAGAGCCAACAAAACAATGCTTTAGTATACGATTATACGTGCAAGTGTTTTTCTGCTACACTGCACTTTTTTTTTTTCATCACAAGCTTATTTTTGACTGTGATAAATTTTAGAGTGCCGTTTTCATTTGAATGGTGAAATAATGTTGTAGTGTATTAATTAATGTTATGTAATTATGTATAACAAATGATAGTGTCTGAGAATTAGAGTACGACAACCTTACGTTGAATTCAATATGGCATATAAGGATAAAGAGTAAAAAACGTCAAACGTGAATTGAGTATGGCTGAAAAACCAAGATGGTCAATTGTTTCCTCGACCTTCTTGAAATAGGTACCAAATGGAAAGGATTGTAGAGTAGAGTACAACGAGCCGAGTGACTTTAGAAATTTTGTAGGGATCCTCTACATAAATATTGAGGCTTCTTTGTACCGTTTTTTGGACATTCCTGGTCGAGGTCTTTGAGAGAAGAAAAAATGTAATCATTAAAGAAACAGAGGGACCACTTTTACGCATTTGGTATAAAAAACCAAATTCTTTTTCACATAAAAATCCGAGTACTGCAATATAGCTTATTAGCCGCAAAATACGTATACAACTCCAGATACGCTCCCTTTTTTTCCTCCCGGAGGCGTTTCGTCAAATCAACACGGCTATGCTATAAGCTGTCTGCAGAGAACACATCCAGTGCACGGGTATTATATGTACAAACATACGCAGACTGACAGACGCGCTAGTGGCTACGGATGGTTGGGTGATTCTACGGGCTACGGTTCTGCACCCCTCCCTTCTTTCCTCTCCGTTTAAGTGGCGTGTGCGAATTCTCGGGTGATTGACGCCCATGTGCCAACATCCGCCCGACCAGTCTCCCTCACACACACACGTGCACCATTTAATTCTGCCGCGGTCTGATTAAAGGGCTATAATCTGCCGAAACCGCGTGACCACGTTCTTTTTTTGTTGGATCTTCTATTTTAATTCTCGGTTAACACGAGATCGTGAATTTGCGATTAACTCCCGCACACGTGTTGAAGTAATTCCATCGAATCAATGAGTTCAGGAAATTAGTTGTCGTATCGTTTGGGGAGTCTGTCCACGTTTTGCTTGTATTGGCAAAATGTAAAAAAAGAAACAAAAAACCATACGTATTACTTATTTGTAAGGATTAACGATGGATTCAAAAAATGTTGTGCATCCGAGTCATTGAAAAATGCAACAGTAAAAGAATCGTTTTTCCTACACACACGCAATAACTTGCATCGTGTTTTCACCACAAATATAATTGGATGGGTTGTCGATCATTAATAAAAAAAAATCGAAGCAAAAGAATCAAACCTCCGTTAGCCAGCCGTTATGCCAATCGATGAAGACCTGCATTGAAAAGACCAAGAGAAAGAGAGTCTTGCATTGCTGACGAGATAAAAACGGACAAGAAAAAACAAACATGCGTGTCTGCACTTTTACGTACAATTGCTCGTTATAGTTCTGGTGTACGAATATGTACGTGATGTACGTAACAACCCACGAATGTTCTTTGCCGACAATAATCATCTTTTTGCTATTTGGAGCTATGAAGATGCCTCTTGATTAAACGTCACCGTGTGCATTCAGAAGGCTCGGCGGGTACAGGAAGCAGCTGATGATTTTCGCAGCACAGTGCTCCTTTGTGTGCAGTGTTTGGGGAAAAAGGGGTCGCGAAAAATAGATGGCACACGGAGCGTTCAGTGCTGCCGTATTAAGGAACACGTGTATGCCTCACGTATGAAAAAAAAAAAAAAAAAATACCTAAAAAAGCAAGACAGAAGGAAGATGTATGCGTAATACACTGTGCAAAACTACCTCATTTCAGCGAAGGGACGGTAATGGAGGGGAACAATTTTTCGTGTACATACAAGTGAAGGAGAAAAACATTTCTCGACGCGTGTGGATACTTCTTTAGTGTGCTGAGAAAGTGAAAAAAAAAAGAAAAAAAAAGAGAAGTTGGTTCATACACGTGAAAGGGAGGAGGTGGAAAAGCGCGAGAATATTTTCGTAGACGTGGGAGTCAAAAGTGTCTCGCCGCCCCGCGTCGCGTCGTTTCTTTCGTTGTACGCGAAGTAAGTGTAGTTGTAAGTAGCGAAAAAAAAAAAAAAAAAAAAAAAAGAATAAACGTGAAGAAGGGAGGGACAAGCAAAGTACTCCGGAAGTTTGTTTCTTTTCTCTTTTGTCATGTGCTCGTTTACACGTGCACTACTAGTGTGACGCGACGTCTGTGTTACCAACTATACACTTTCATTCACGGCTTCCTTGGACGCATGTAAGCGTCGTGATTTTTGAATAGCTTGAGGTGGAGTAGAAAAAAAATATTTTAGTCGCACATGCATACTTTTTTTTGTGTCAGAATAAAAACAAGGGGTGTACCAATAAGAAATACTCGCAGAAAATGGATTTTTAAACTTGGAAAATGTGTCACGTAAAAAGTTAATCATGTCTCCAGACCTTATAGTGTAGACGCATCCTTACCTCGTATACGATACTCTCATTGTTTCCAGATAAGAAAAAAATCAAACATTACAATAATTAGACCATAAGGTGCAGCATAGCTCTACTAAAGTGCATGTGTATGTTTTCGTGTGACATATACATGTCTGCGAACGTGTAGACTCGCACATAGCTTACTCACCGACTACGACCAAATCGCTGTGGTCCGAAATGGTGTTGAAGGCAGGCGCTTCGCCGGATACCTCACACCTGTACCGGCCACTGCTGTCGAGGTTCACTCGGTGGATGACGACCGATCGCTCCGAGGAGCTGTGCTTCTAAAAAATCAAAAGAAAAACACATTTAGCTGGGGGTAGAGATAAAGAGAATGTTCTTTTTTCTGGTGTTGGGGGGAAAACTGGGGAGGAGATTTTTTTGAGATTGGGAAAGTAAATGATGATAACATACACGGATAATATACAAGGGCAAGTATGGGGGTAATAGTGTCATCTCGAATTTTATAAGCGGTTATAATAGTAGTACGATATTATGATTAGTAAAATAATAAAACTATAAAAGGTTGTGAATGTGCACTTAAAAAATTTATGGTTATTACATGTCATATTGGCTTAACGTAGGATTATAAATCAGGCCGAAAACCATTTTCATGTGCTTTGTTTGAAACTCATTTATCTGTCCAAAAATTTATCTGAATCTAAAGTAACAGATATTGGTAGAGTTGGGGCTGGTTTAAAAATTTTTTAATTCATACCATCCCATAACTTTTTACCTGTAAAACAATGGCTTATTTATCTTTTCTTTGCTAAAGCTCCTGATAATAATCGATAATTTTATGTGTATTTGGGACTACGGACTCTCTTGATTGGTTTCTATTATTCAAGAATAGAAATTAATTGTTTTATCTGATAAAAATTATTTATTATATAACACTAGCTTATTGCCTCTTCATGTAGAGCAAAAGTATCGTTTATAGAAGCACAATTCTACCATATGCATTAAAAAAGCATGAACAGCATGATTACATAATATCACGGTACTCCAAAGTTTTTGAGTACAAATTTACGGTTCCTTATACGTATAAATTCAGTGACGCATTTTTACTCATTGAATGTGAAATTGTCGAGTATTGTATTTATATTTTCTAATATCTTTGGAAATGTTTGCCCAAACGAAATCTGGGAAATTCGTTGTGACCTCAAAATGTCGGAAATCGAAACAGTCTACGAGTGCATAGAAACACACGCGCGTCAGTTTTAAATGGGTTTTCCATTCAAAAGCCAATACTTTGGGGCCGATACGCGAAACCTCAAATTGACTTTGAATATTTCGCTGAAATGGAATAGAAATACATCTCCGGTCTACTTTGGTAAAATACAAAGCTTAGTTGGGACCCCAGCGATAGGATTTGTTTGCACGTGTACCCGCGTGGAAATCCATACCATCGGGCATGTACGTATACATGTTGTATGCATCGAAAATACATTGTGAATGTACGGGAAAAACATTTCCAATATATTGGAATACGAAGAAAACTTTCATGTGGGGATGGTATTTTTTCGCTTTTAGCGCTGCTTTTTTTTTTACTGATGATGAAATTTTAACAAAAAGGGCAAAAACATGAAAAAAAATTCATTCACGAATTCTCTGAACCCCCGATGTTTTGAGTCTTTCCTTGATCCATGATGTTTTCAGTCTTTCTTTATTATATATATGTATATATGTATTCCCGATACTTTTTCTTACAATATACATACATTCCTACAAATAGATAGGTTTACATGTACTCTATTCTCGTACTGCGATTTATTATCTATGAATTTTTCATACCACCCGATGCTGCGATAAGTTTAGACGAAACGAAACAGTGACTCGAAATCCTGTTATTGAGGGGCTTTATGGTTCCGTTTTATCGGAAATCGGCGTACACGATTAAATAGCCCGCATTAAATGGCACATAAAGTCAGGTATCAATGAGTTTGAAACGCCAGTTTTAGCTTCATTATTAATAAAAAAGTCTTCGTTCCTGTATACGAACGCCCTCAAATCTAGGTCGCACAATAAGTGACACGGAGATTGCGAGAAAATAAAAGTTTAGTAATTTAAAGTAAACCATAAAATCGACTGTAAAAAAGAAAAACAAAAAAAAAACGGACGCACGTATATAAGTTAACAAAGCTATAAAGGACATTTGGCGAGTGTATATATACACGCGTACGCGAGTAACGAGGAGCATCGGATTACACCCTTCCTCGTAGTCCCTTTTTCGCGGCGGGGTAGCGTGTACTGAAAATGATCATTTACACGAAACACAATCAAACCCGAGATCTCGAGGAGGGTGGGGCGAGCGACTCTCTCAACCTGGACCCACAGTGGGACGCGGCTAAAATACTTAAATCCCCCGCCTCGGCCCGCGCAGATAAAGAAGAAATATACTCACTCGCTATCGCTGCTGAATCTCATATTCTAATGCTCGGTGGTGCTGGTAAAAAAAAAAAAAAAAAAAGGAACAACTCGAGGGTGGCCCGTGTAATCTTCAACGAAGACGGAAATTTAAGACATGATATGTTTATTTATTACGTCTTGGGGTGCGACCCCGTGAGGTCCGTGGCACGATGGAGAATGAAAATTTCATTTTGTTTCATTTTGCGGCAACCAAACAAGATAAACCCTCTGTTGTAATTAATGACCGCTCTCGATATGAAGGAATGAGAAGATTGACAGACAGATAGCCAGTACCAGGTGATACTATAGGCAATCGATTAACCAATGGTTGCTTTCGGAAAAATTACAATAACACGTAGTCATATGGAAATAATTACAATTTTTGTAAACAGTTGTAACGCATCACGAATAAATGACAGCCACTACAGAGTTTCATTCAGTTATACTTTTGCCTGATTTCCATTTTCTTTCGAGCAGTACTCAATATTTACTGTGTAGGATAGCCATGGGATCATGACCATACTTTGTACAGGGTTGTAAAGTTAAGAATCTTGTGGGACTTTGGTATTTTCATTGATGCCAAGAAGACTAGGGTCACTAAAATATCTTAAAATGTAACAAGTCTCTGGTATGGGAGCTGGCCAGAATATTCTCGTGATCGATCAAAGTCATTTTCCAAAATCCGAGAGATGGAGAGTAGGAGCTAAGCTAAATACCATTGCAGAGCCATACAATTTGCAAATAAGGACAGCCTGAAAATGTAATTCTCAAACTAGAAATTAAGTAGTACAACCACGTATATTGTCAGACACGTCTTCCTCGTAGAACAAATTTGAGATTTTATTAGCTCCACCTGAAGCTTTTTCCATTAAAAACAAAAAGGAGAATCTTACAACCTACAATTTGGATGAGAAAGTAGTATAACTACGCGTTTGGTCAGCCAAATATTTTCATCTAACAAATGTAAGTGTTAAAAGTTAAAAGCCTCAAAAAATTAAATTTTTGACTACGTATGTTTACCCCAATAAAGGTATCTTCATATCTTTATAATAAAAAAAGTTATATTATATAAAATGGAAATATCAGTTTGACCTGGTCATTGTTACTGATGGATAATTATCCACACAACAGCGTAAATAACAGAGCAGAGCCCAAAGTAGACCCAAAAATTGTGCAGTATCCCTACACGATAGACGTCCACTCGCAATCTTGTAATTTCTCCCCTAACCACCAAAAAGCCTTAAATTCACCAGTGGGTGCACTTTTTACTTGCAGTTTAGTCAGTAATAGCTTCCCGGAAGCCACCGAAAATACATCAGCAGAGCATATTTCACACCCGTGCCAGAGACACGTACACGAGAAGAACAATCACGTCCCCCACTTGTGGCCCTCCATCAAACCTCCTACGTATTCTCCCTTGGCACAAAAGCTCGACCCTCCACTTTCGAGGCTACCACACTTTGTGCCCATGCATATGTATATTACAGCCGAGACGCGTCCCTGCACTCGCTGCATATCTCTCTTTCTCGAGCAGTTGCAAAAATCGTCGTTTCGCACCAAAAGCGTCGCTACCTCGGACCGGCTATCCAGAGAGGAGCCATTATGTCCAAAAGTGGGAAGAGGCCAAGGAAAACGTCCCTTTTCCCGATAAACAAATGGAACGTGCTCTGGCATCACTTATCCGTCCAATGCGCGAAAGGGTTGGACCACTGACTCTGTCCTCCCCGACCTCCTCCTCCTCCCGAGGCAGTCGCACGTACAGATAAGGATAAAAGCGGCGCTGTGGCGGGAAATTACGAGTACCAGGTGTCCCGTCGCGAGAACAAAGGACGCGCCCGCGATTTCCCGATGCTTCGCGCTGTCCCTCCCTCCTCCTCCCTGTTTCCTAGTGTGCGCAAAGGGTAGGAATTGAGAGGGTGTCTGGCTGCTTTTGCGGAAAAGAAAGGGGGACAGGGGTGGTGCGGGGGAAAACGAGACGTTCTATTTCCAGGGCACGTTTCGGGCTCCCCGTGAGTTTGCGGGGCCCGAATTTACGGTCAAATCACGTCCTCTACTCGTTCCCTCCCCCCCTCCCTCTCGTGCACCCATGCTCGTTTTCTCTCACCGCCACTGCGAGCTCTTAACTTTTTTCCATTATCGCTTCGTGCAGCCAGTACCGCTCTCTTTCAGTTTTTTCCTTCTTCCTTATTTTTCGTCAAAAGGATACGAGAGAGGCCATTGGTCGGCGAGGGTATAGCAGAGAGTAACGTGTACGTAGGATCAAAAGGTTACGGGGTAACGCTGCTTGGGGGAGGAACGCTATCGTGGTAATAGAGTTTTTTTTAATGCGCTGCAGATCGCCTGGATTTCTCGGGGCGCGTTACAATACCTGTACGTCCCGTTCGAGTTTTCGCGAGGGGGGAAAAAATAATCGGGGTGTGTGTGTGTACGTGTATGGGCATATACGTGGAGGTTATTACTTTCTGGCGCATTGGCACCGGGCGATGGAAACGAGGCCGCGCACTCGTTTAGTGTTTTCGAACGAGGCTTTTTAGGGGCACGTCGGTGGCCGTGTAATTGATAATTGAGCGAAGCCAATTGTTTCAAGCGGATGGCTTTTGTTTCTCTCACCCAAGAGAGAGAGAGAGAGAGAGAGCTGCGGTGGATTATGCGTACAGGTACGGGCCTCGCATATCTATATACAATCGTTTGGGTACGATGATTTCATGACTTTCTGACGCAATGACGTATTATCTTTGTCATTCTACCGTATATTATTTTTTCTTTATCGATATTTTTATCGTTCATAATAACGTGCGCATTACCTTTTACATTTTGCGTAATTTAAACCAGATAGGGGGAGTATGTAAATTTCCGCCTAATGGGCCATTTTATTAAAATTTACGTATTGCGATCGACCCACATTTTTAATAATTCTCCTAGAGCGATCGGCTTGTCGAACGTATTGAATTTTAATCGGTGAACTATAACACGTGAACTATGTATGAAAAATGAATGGGAGCAAAAGAATTTTATAGGGCTGACTTTACGTGGCGGACAATGAAATTTTTTGAATACAGAGCTATTTTGATTAAATCGCACGAGAGCTTGAGTAATCGAGTGTGACGAATTTTTGTATTCAAGTCAGAGTGAATGTCGGCGTTTGAAAATGTATATGACACGAATCTTGGCCTGCATGAAAAAGAATTTCATATAGTCTGTGGAGATTTTTCTCCTTTTATAGGCAGAAAAATCTATTCCTCCTGAAAAGGATAGGGTCAACATGTGGCGCTGGGCTCACAAATCGTCATTTACTTCCTCTACATTTTGATCCTTATCAAAATAAATCTATCATTTCAGTGAAAGATTTTATTTTTTCTGAATCTTCAAGTGTATGTTATAAAAAAAGAAAATCATAATTACTTCGATTAACGTCATAAAAAGATGCACCTTACAGGGGGTTACTTGAATGCAAAAAAATAAAAAAAAAATAAAAAAGTTAATTAAAACTATGTGTGTAAATTATATGATCATTGACTTTTACAAAGTTATAAATTAATTACAATATGTATAATACTTATAGAAACTAACATTCACCTACTAAAATCCTAGATAAATTTACGTATTGATAAAAAATTTTTTTTTGTTATGAAACATGAACATGCCAACGTTTTCCAAATGAAATAAATTATATAATTATCATCATCAAAATCATTTTTATTACTTTAAGATATTTAAATCTCGACCAAAGTGTAATGAAAATAGTTATTTTTTAAGGTTGATGTAAATATTACTAAACAATCGATAAAAATTTCCTAAACACTTCTAAATTATTTGAATTTGATGAATAGTATTTAAATTATTATATTACCGAATAACTAAAAAATTGGCATATGTCTGTTCTCTACTTTTCTCAATTATCCCAAGTAAATTCATCCACTAGAGTTGTATAGTAATAATAATTTTAAATTACTCTTAATAAAAAATGCTTTCACTTTTTACTATTGAAGTATTGTTTTTATTGAATTAAAAATTGCATCTAGATGAAAATATAATTTTTCCGAAATGTAATGTTATGGTGAGAGAAAAAATGAATAATCATGCGGAAAAACATTCCTGAAAGTAAGAGCTATTACACTCATTGGTGTTTTTTTTTTCACACGACAAATGTTTTTTAAGATGAGAAAACACAATTTGCGCAATTTGTTAATGTCCTTTGAATAGATTACTATCATCGATCTGTTCCCAATTTCTTTTTCCGTCTACTCTCTACAAAGTGCAATATTGACTAAACGAATAAAAGTCTCATCCTGTTACTCGCTACTTAATTAACACTAGATAGTTGCCTTGCATTTTTTAAACAGAATGGCTATAGCTGTTAACTCAAAATTAACCTGGCTAAAGAGACCCGAAAGTAAAAAAAAGAGTTGAGGTAAAAAAAAAAAAAAAAGAATAAAACCAGGTCAGCTGGAAAATCTTTGTTGCATAACAAAATTTCTCTAAAAAAAAAAATTAAATTCAAGCAGCACACGTAATAAAAAGGAAATTTTCACCCCCTACATGTACAGGCCGATGTCTGGAGTATAGCCACTATACACGAGCGAGTGTTAGTACCCCTTCCCTGCCACTTTGAGAGGAAGGAAAAAGGAGGAGGAAGAAGACGCCGCATCGTAGAGAGTTTTTAAGGTGCAGCTACCACGAGCACGAAAAACTGAAAAAAAAAAAAAAAAAAAAACTAGAACAGCGTTGCTTTGGAGCACGTAAAGTCTTGCCGGTTTTTGGCATCCTCCGCGCACTGTGGATATAAAAAACTGTATAACCGTTTTGGTGTTTTCCGTTGACATTGGTTTGCGATAATTCAGCTGAGAGGAGAAATATCGTAGTTTGAGTGAACGCTAAAAAAAGTATTGAAGTGGCAACAATATTGTCCTTAAATTAACACAGTTAAAAAAATGTGATTTTCATGGGTATGTATATCTATAACATTTTAAAATGTGGTGTTTTTTCAAAATTGAACCGTATATTGTTTTTTAGAGCTAATCTGAGCTGTGACCTATTTCTATTCAGCAAACGAATTTCGAAGCTTTCTACGTTTTTTTCTCTTCTGTCTTTGGAACAGAAAGCAATTTTTTTTTTTTTTTACTTGACCAAAGGAAGTACGTACTTTTGTTCTCTTCTTTCAAAGGTTATTGGATTCAAGTTTTTGTCAGCGAGATTTACAGGAATCTTTTTAGGGATAGTCCTTTTGCGCTTACCATTTTTAGTTTCCCAAATAAGATTAGAATGACAGACTAGAATAGGCGTATCAAACATATGAATTGTTAACAATAAAGATTAATTAAAAGCATAATGTTCATCATAAGGAATTTAACTCTGCACTTGGCACGTGTAATTAACCTTTTTTTAGGAATTTTCCTATTATTACGGCCAGGAACTCTCTCTCTAGTGAAAGACTAACGATGATGGCTTTTTTTTTGTAGAAAAAACAGGCTTTATAACTCGCACGAATGATAATATTCATAAAATTGCAGGGCGTAAAATCAAATTTGCGAAAGTAAATTATATTAGGTGCAGCGACGCGCTGAGGTAAAAGCATCGTAAAATTCTTCCGCAAGCCATTACCTGCTGGCGAATATTTACACCACACACACTTAAGGTACGTAATGAAAAAAAAGACTTTTTTTGGCATCCCCAACCAGACAGGTGGACGGAATTTTTTTTACAAAGCCACAAATAATTGGCACTCGTAGTCCGTCCTCGTGTAAACGTGGTAGACTCGACATATTTATTGCCATATTTCCCATCACCCGCGAGCTTCAATTTTACTGCTAGCACGCAACATATACGAATTGATTTCCTCTCTCTTTTTTATCTCCGCGTCATTCGAGACATACAGGAAACACTCAAAGTATAAAACAACGCTGACCCATCTGTAGATGCGGCGTTTTACGACGCCGTCGCCGTTTCGTGCAAGGAATTTTTTTACGCTCTGGTGCATCTTTTTTTTCCTAAAATGAAGATCAACGAAAAAAAAACATATCTTTGAAAAAAAAAAAAAAATAAAAAAAAAATAAATAAATTTATACAACAACAAATGAAGGTATCAAAAAAACCTTGCGCCAATTTTTCTAGTGCTCTATCGTTTGAGAAGCAAAGGCCCAAGCAATAGGACGTCGTGACATGTAAATATATTCTTATCCATCAACTAGGGTCTCCAACCCGATCCTCCGGCTGCGGTTTGGCTCGAAAGTTGTGCAAGCCTTTTTCACTGTACCTCACGCATTAAACCTCACGCAGTATCCCTATTTTATTTCCTGGTTGGTGTATTAACGACGATGTCCTCAAGTCCCCGAGGAAATGCTTTGCCGGTGTATGCGCGTGAGGTACGAAAAAACAGCCCGAGTCTTCCAAGAAGGAGCGCCGCGCCGAAGTGCTTCCTGCGAAATGAAACTTCAGCGTATCTACCATCGGTGGGGTGTAGGGAAGGGCAAAGCCCTCGTCTAGTTATTAGCCAGCCGCTCGCAGTCGAGGAT
Organism: Copidosoma floridanum; assembly: GCF_036245765.1. Taxonomy (NCBI): domain Eukaryota; kingdom Metazoa; phylum Arthropoda; class Insecta; order Hymenoptera; family Encyrtidae; genus Copidosoma; species Copidosoma floridanum. Next base: position 8,473,136 of record NW_028321891.1, read on the forward strand.
CCTCCTCTCACCAGTTGTTGATAAGAGATTGCACCCCACATACGCGTAAGCTATGTGCACGCGGAAGGGAAATTTACAGTGGTTTTGCATAATACACACGTGTAAGATGAGTCGTACAATTGTTGCACGAGCAGGATGCAATTACAGTACAAAACATCAGTTGGCGTTAATATCCTTTTATTTTATTTAATTTTACATGATCGCATATCAAGCAGCTTGGAATTTTCATCAACAACAATGAAACTACAGAAACGATCATGGCGTTGTCACGCCATTACTGAACCATCAAATTTTGAGTAGTTAGGTAAATCGATGGTACATGAGAATTGGTCAAGTATACGGACATCTTGGACGAAGACAAAGGCCAACGTCATCGTGGCATCGTTGATCCTTGGTTATTGGGTAAGGAGTATCGGGGCTCATCTGCAAGTTTCAGTATTGGACCTGCGCTGCATAGCATGCCAACGGGTACACGTAGCAGTGCTATTGTAAAAGCTAGAGCGGGGTAATAGTGGCTCTGTTGCAGTGGAAGGATTGCTCGGGTTACATCGAGTCGGAGGCGGATAAGAAGGAGGAAAAGGGTAAGACACTGTATCGAAAGGAAAATAGGGTCGTTGGAGCGAGAGCTTTTTCCCACTCCCCCTTTCCGCTTCTTCTCCATGCCACTGACGACAAAGGACGTTTCGGGTCAGTGGGTCAATAGACTCTCCGATGCATCACCACCGAGTACTCGAAAAACGCAGCGATGCAATCGGTCTAATTGAAGATCGAAGGAGTTGGGTGTACCATCGTATCGCGGATGTGTGCGCCTCATTCGAAAATATAAGATGGATGTTGGTGTTGTGCGCGTACGTGGGCATGTGAATACTTTCGTAAAAAATGGGGCCATGCGATGGTTTTTTTTTTTTTTTTTTTTTTTTTCAGTACTCGGTGGAATCGTAGAAAAACGCGCAGTCGTGCGGAAGGGGGATTGTGCATCTGATGGGGAATATATGCGACGGTGGAGACCGAGGTATATGATACATGAACATCGGAAAAAGTATCACGCGCCAGATTTTTTTACTGAAGAAGAAAAAAGTATTACTTATCATATTTATTACTTAAACGTACACGCGTATACGTACATAGAATCAGATTATACCATTTTTAAGTTCACGAATGTGAAATAAGAAACCATCAATTAAATCGCTGCAACAAACAAATCCGTTACATTGCTGTGCAGGTCCAAACGAGGGGCGTAGCACGTAAAATATCCATAAAAATTGGGAACGGTAAAATTTTCAGTTACCCCCCTTTGCACTTCATTGCAATTCAGAGGGGCAGTTGAAAATCAATGTAAACCATGTGACCAACAACAGTACTTAGCAGTTGTTACAACAGTTTCAGTATTTGTATACATACATTTGGCAAATGGTCGCGCCAAAGTCATAGCGTGTCAGCATATTAATATTGAACAATGACCTGTTAAGCGAGAAACAAGCATAAAAGAGCCTAATAGATGATTTTAATTATTACTTATGTGTAAATGCTTACTCCATATTGTTTAGGTACGTAGATTATTTTACTCTTCTCCTGACCTCTTTCCTCGTTAGTTTTTTATAATACCTATGTATGTATTTGTATAAAAAAAGTCCCCAAGGGCTTGAAGTAGAAAAACCTTCTACATGAGCGTAAAAAGAGGCACGGGTGGGTATACGTAGAGGAAAGAGCGGCACATTTGAAGATAAGGATCAGCTCTCATTTTTCCCGGAAATTCAGTTCCTCGCAAAACTCTGGGCAAACATTATCTATTTGCCGAGTTCCCATACTTTCTGGGAGTTACACTGTGTAAACTAACGTGCGGTCGCGTTAATGGGGCAAAGAAAAGCCCCCCGGATGCCAAACGGGCCATTTTCCCTTTTTAACTTCTCAATTTATATTCACGGGTCCCGCTTTTCTTTCATCTGCTTTCTTCTTTTTTTATTTTCCACTTCCTCCCTGTTTTTTTTTGTTTTTCATCGCTACATCTCTCTTTTCCTCCCGTGGCCATGTGTACCCCCGCGATATTACGATTTGACTTTTAATTTCCCCCCAACCGAGGTTACGAAGTTGTAGAGCAGAAAAAAAGGGGATTAAACTACCCATATATGTGTACGTACATGCACGTACCGCGCGACCAGGCCGAGTTTATCGCTGGTACAGGACACATTTTATTTGCCCACGACTGTTTTAACAACGTTTCAATATACTTGCAATTTCTCCCTTCCCCCCCTCCCCCACACACACATACGAATATATATTTATAAATATAGCGGTCGAGCGCACATGTGTGTGGCGGCCGCTTCGAATTGCAGGCGCGAAATGTTTGCCTGTTAGTGATGGTGGTTAGAATTATCCTTTGGTGCTGTGATTTATAATCGAGACGAAAGAGAAATCGTGTGTGTGTGTGTTGGAGAGTTTGTTCGTTCGGTGAACATTTATCTGTGAAAAATGTGAAAAAGTTAATGAGTACACATTGATTCTTTTCACCTTTAACTGGGCGGAATTCCTGGAAAAGTATCCATTGATCGTCAAAGCAGAGCTGGGCAATGATAAAGCGTGGAAAACTCGATAAAAACGCTCTGAAGGACGCTTGATTGGATATTCGATGAGAGGGTGGATTATGAAACACTTCAAAAAAAAAAAAAAAATAAAAAAAAAAAAAAAAAAGATAGTGAGAGGCAGTCAGTGCTGGAGCTCTCATGAAGCTTTGGTAACTTATTGTTTATTATTGGAAGTACTGAACGTGTTACGTTTCAATCGGTGATTTAAAAAAAAAAGTAAAATATCCTTTAATAAAATATCAGAGCACAAATAAACCAATTTCACGATGGCCTCGTTGGATGTGAATTTTATTTATTCATGCAAAATCAACAAGTACTTTTTTATTTTATTGGGTACGAATAATAGACAAAAAATCGTTTCTCCAATCTCAACTACAGTTAATATTATTAAGACTTTTTACAGTCAGACAACTGTAATTTATCAGCTAACAGTAAAAATCTTTATTGGCTAATTTAGTGGTGATATCCAAAAATTAGTTGAACAATTAAAAAACTTTAGAAATTATTTTTTTTCCATGCCACCCTGAGTGTATCTTTAAAATATGATGAAATTTTTGCATCACTAAGTTCATAGGAGGTTCGGCTTCTCAATTATCCACCTTTTAATTATAAGCAACGTCAGTATTACAGTACTAGTATACCCCTTAATCGATATCCAAATTTACTGGCATCAGGATACGTCTAAAGCAATCTAAATTCACGAGCAAATGAGTTTTACTGGACTTGAGATTCCGTAAAATTTGAGCTTAATGAGGCAACGTAATGTATAGTAAGCTCGAGCTTGCGCTTCAGTTTTGAAATAATAAATTGAAACAAAAAAAAAAAAAAAAAATACCATAAAATGAGATACATTTTTGAAAGCTCCATTATTAATGTAGTATTCAATAAAAGATAACAAAAACACAGCAACGCAGAGTCCTCGTGTGCACAGTTTTGTCGTAATGTCTGTAAAAAAAAAAAAAAAAAAAAAAAAAAAAACCAAATGAGAAGTTCAAATAAAAAAAAAAGATCACCTTTTTCGAAATTTTTTGTTTACCTTTCCCTTCGGCATGACAGACACACGATACACTACACTTGGTCCTTTTCTTACTTTTTGCCTCCATTTAAATCATAATTCTCCATTTATTTCTTTCCCCGTATTATAACAAGCTTATTCCACCGCCGCCCTTGCTCTCCGTCCTCAACTCCCGTGGGCACAACAAAGACCTATCTATTTGCTTTTTCTGGTCTGGCGCGTCCTACCCACAAAAGTAGAGCACACGTACCCACACGTGTAGCACGTGCAGGTGTACCGTGCAACAACAAGAACAACAACACGTGAAGGTGAAAAATCTGCGCGCGAGTTTTATATATCGCCCTGCACGTCGCGTGGGAGCAAAAAAAAAGATGGAACGAAAAAAAGAAGCCAGAAAATCGAGCAAACAAAGGGGGATGGCTGCACGAGCGTGGGAGGTGTATGAACGTGTACGTACAAACTTTGCGGGCGTGCAAAGGTCGAAAAATGACGGCGAGGGTACGAGGTACGGTTACCGATATCAAAGCGTGACAATCAGCGCGTGGGAATATTCCTCGTTCTCTTTTTTACGGACGACAGATGTTGCTTTTACTAATGAAACGTTATTTTTCCTGATTTTCAGAGGCACGAGTGCGTAAACCAGAGACTCCTTCTTCTGTTTCTCTTTCTCTCTGTGTTTTGTTCTGATTTTCTCTTTGTTCGACGTGTATAACAATAGGAGCCAAAGAGACACAAGACGGGTTACCATGATGAGATTTCCAACTTTAAAAAGGTTGGACCCCCCCATGTTTATGTTACAAAAGAATCCGTCACGTTCACAAAACTGTAAAAGATTATTGGGTTAAGACAGATAAAATTTATATTGAAAGTTCATTGTAACACTAATTTCTTTGGTAAAATTGACTGAAAAAAGATTTTGACATAATTTCTAAAACGTATGAGCATTTCAATAGAAACAAGAGTACACTTACAGCCGAGTATTAGTGATTGTTTTTACTTATAGAAATAAATCATTCGTCTTTCCTAGTTAAAGCACATTGAGAAATGCAATAATGTCGATTATTATCATTTACATAACTTTTATCATTATTATCATTATTATTATCATTATTATTATTATTATTATTAGAATTATTAGCATAATTATTAATCTTGTTGCAGTAAACGTAGCTCATGACAACGGCTTCTTGGAAACTAGCACCCAAGTTCATCCCGTGGATGCAATCGTGAGTGAAAACTTTGTACAACGCGTGTAAAGAGTCACTTGGAAATATTGTCATAAGTTGCTGCACGTCGAGGAAAATGGAAAATGAAAAAGAAAAGATTCAATTAAACGTCTATTATACCTGTGAACGGTCATACCCGCATAAGCCTATTGTACTTGGAAAAATGAAACTTGTGATTGTAATGATTGGTTCCCAGGTTTTTATTTCAGGGCTGTTAAGTTTTATACCCCTGCTACTACATACACAAATACATGTTATTTAGTGCTGACAAAAAGTTTATGGGCTGTTTTTCGTTCTCTTTATCCCCTGGTCCTTTATGAAGTGAAAAATCAACAGTGGCAGTAGTACGAGTCCACGTGTGGTCAGACGTTGACAAAATAACGCTAACACTTTTAGGATTCCTTTCTGTCGCTCCCTATAGTGGACACACATGAACTTATATATACATGCATGTCTGTGTATGTGTATCTGTGTGTGGGCTATGGACGCAGAGCCACGAAGGATCCTGAAGCTCTCGGGGCACTCCACCTACAAAAGCTCGCTCGTCTCTCGTTTTCGTCCCTCCCTCTCACCCTTTCTCTCTCTCTCTCTCTCTCTGCTTGTCTCTGCTCTTCGATGTGCCTATGCTTTGAGAAGTACTCCGCTGCGTCGCAGCTTCTTGTGTAAATAAGTGCACGTACGTGAATCAAAGGTGGTTATGCCGCCGCTGTTGCTTCTACTTCCCACTTGAAAGAGGCACGGAGAGGGTCTCCACAAAGACAAAGGGGTGGTGGTGACGATACTTAGAACGGGGGAGGGCAACAGCTCCAATCGTGTGTGCATGTGTTGTATTAGTTTGTAGAAGTGGGAAGAAAATAACAAGAGAAAATTTATTTTACGCTTGTCATTGCGGTAGAAAGTCCTTTGTCCTCGGAACAGAAGGCCAAAGTGACAGCATACCTCTGTGGTTTCCTTCAGTGGGTATGAACTAGTTGTTCCAGATTCTTTGTGCTGTGGTACATGCTTAGGTCATTGATAGTAATTAGGTTACATTATACTCTGTTGCGGACCCTAGTAGTGACTATAGAGAATCTCCCTGCTTGCAATATTAATGAGAGATAGAAATTTCTCCCAACAACTAATACAACGCAATGTATGGACATGTGATGTAATTTTGTGCTGATTGTTATGAAGGAATACATTTGGATAACGAGCTGTAAGCTAATGTAATACAGAAATGAATCACGTGAGGGTAACACATAATACATCAATCAGATTGATTAATTCCTTGGATTTTCCTTTCCCAACCCCTTTTTATTTCAACGATTCCGTCCTTACGGCTATTACTCATCTTTAGACACGTATGAGCAATGATGTCATCTGTTTCCGGGATTAGAGGAATAACCCTGAGTAGTTGTCTCACTAACTTCACCTTTGGTAGTGCAAGTACGTAATAATAAACGATAACCCTCGATGACGATGGGCGTAAAGCTTGTTTTTTTTTTTTTTTTTTTTTTTACATTTCCCCAGTCATTCGAAATAATTTTCTTTACTAAACGTAGCTTTATAATCTTAGTGCTTTTCAATTCTTTGATAAAGCACACAAATTGTGGCTTGTGTAGTACAAATAGGTGTATAGGTAGTGCACGTTTAACTAATAATTGCCCGGTTCGATTGGCTCGGCGCAGGCAACTCGATTACACGGTGCTTTTCCAAGCGCGCGGTTATGGCCCCCCCTCTACCCTCCAAACTACTAAGTGGAGAACTAACAAGAAATGAGCTATCCAAACTTGCTTGATGATGCAACGATGGCCAATTGAAAGCTTCTTTGGGAAAATTTACTTTGGAAATATTCACTTTAGGTATCGTCTCAATAGCTACAATTTTCGTTTCCAGATAAGTGAATCATGTATTGCACTCCTGTGGTTATGTTAAATTCTTAGTTCAACAAACTGCATCTTTTCGCATTTAGAAAGCTCATTACGAATTTCTCGACGGTACTTTTAGAAATTGAAAAATTACTGTCGTATAAATTTAGCCTAAAATTATGTCTGTCAGTTTGAGAAAAAAATAAAAAATTAGTTCCCAGCTTTCTCTTAAATTCGATCACGAAGGAGGTAGAGGATTGGGGGTGCATGTAAGGACTGGAAACTTGAAATTACTTTCAATTCCAAGCCTCTGGCTTGAACGCATCGTCTCCTTTCCAAGACAAAGGAAATTAACTCTCGGAGAACTGGAGTTACTGCTAGTGGTGCTGCTCGTGCTGTAATAGTTGGACGAAGTAAGTACTGCGGTATAGCACTTCGGTACTCGAGAAAAGCCTTAGCCTCTCAACCATTTCATTTCCCGAGCTTGGGGTATTCCTTGATTAGCCTACTTTTCGCGAGAAATTTTTCTTTCCTTGGCTTTTAGGAGTGACAATGAGCCGAGTCGAGAAATATGGTCGAGATTACTAAACTTACTTTTGTGATACTCTGAACCCCCAATCTATTGCCTTCATATCATATTTCTTACACTTTAGAGTGATGTCGAGGACGAAGCTGTTGCTGGTTACTATCGGGCATTTAACTGAACGTATGTATTTATTCCATCCACAAAATCTCCCCCTGAAGGACTATATATACGTATTTGTATAAGCTCTATAACGAAGGAAGGATAATTTTCAAAGCCGTGTTGATCAAGGCTTTGTTTTTTTTTAAATTATTTTCTCGTGAAAATAAAGAATTTAAAGTATGCAAAGTAAATTGCGCTTTGCCAGTGAGAAGCGTAATGTATTTTGTAGAATTTCTTTTTTAAGCACACTCTGAGTTTTTTAAGCTTTTTAACAAGTAACAAAGCTATAGTTGCTTTAAATTAATATTGTGTTGTATGAATTCAGCTGCTACATTAACTTCTTTCTCATTTTAAACGACACATAGCTTTGAATATAAAAAATTCAAAGTGTTTGGCCATTTACTTGATTCCATAAGAATACCTGTACCACCCGAAGAATATTTGGTACAAACGAAGTCATGGCCATTGTACTAAACAGTATCAATTTTAATTATTCGTAGTGCACTTAGTGGTAATACATACAAAAATAATGAATTATAAAAAACTTCACCAACAGTCCATATCTCCCCGTCCTCTTATTACTTCCGTGGATGAAATTTTTAATTCCACATGTATTTCAAAGAGATAGGTGCAAATAACAAAAAAAAAAAAAAAAAAAAAAACACTTGTGCTTTCAAACTAGTACTAAAAAAAATATCATAATGCGCGTACTCTATCTCTCTTTTCCTCTTTCGAGGACAATATCCGGTTCAACGTAACGTGATTATTCTGTCCCATTGCATAATAAAAGCTCGCACAACAGCGCACGTCGTAGAGCCCCTCCCACTCCTACTCCTCGTGGCGCCCCTCGTCCAACCCCCTAAGCTCACTGTGGGGAAGAAACTCGGGGAATGTGGCTGCATAAAAAAAGAGTACGGAAGAGAGGGAGGGAGAGAAAATGCCAGGGGACAGAAGGTATCGGGATGATATCACAATGTGGAAGCAAAAATAACAAAAGTAATAAAGGGAAGCTTTTATAGCATCATAGTATGGATTGTACGTACGTCGACGTTGACGCCAGGAAGGGAAAAGACGTGGACGTCGGGTCGCTCGTTTGGCACGTAGCGATAAAACTCGTTGCCGTCCTTGTACCACTTGACCGAGTACAGGGGCTCCCCGTCCAAGTCGAACTCGCACTCCATCTGCACAGTTTGGTTTTGCACTACGTGCGTGGGTATCTTCAGGTTCGTCATCATCAGGCCCTCCACTGCACCTGTAAAAAACAGAGACGAGCTTTCAATGGATTTTACTGTATATTTTACATTGTGTGACAGTTTTTATGAGCATTACGAAATGTGACATTGGTGCTGCACTTTCATTTTGTAAGGGTGTACCCTTGGATTTTTCGTAGGGCTTTGGTTTCCTTTCTATAAAAAAAAAATTTTAGGACTTTTTCGACTAAACTTCAGACGAAAAATGTTTATTTTGTAACACTGCACATCGAAAAACTATATTTTTTAATGAAAAAATCAATGTATTAATGGATGAAAATATTTTTATAACTTTTACGAAATAACTTTTATATTGACTTTGAAAGTAAAACTTGTGTATCAATCCATCTGATTTTTCCATATGAAAGGAAATGTACTCCTGTTATATTAATTAAAAATTTAATTTTGTAAATGTTTTTTACAAAAGATGTTAAGATGATTTCTTTACGGCCATTCGGTAAATGAAGCAAACTGTTAATAAGTTAGTTCGTAATACAAACATTTTAAATGTAGTTTCCGAGGAAAATATTTTTTATAAAGGTCCCAGTAGTTTTTAGTTAATTTTGCTTCGGTTATATGTGTAATTTATAAAAATACTTCTCAGGCTGATGAACTTAGTAGTTCAATTGCTGGGTAAAAGGTTTCCTTATTAAAAACACAGTAGTTTATTGCATAGAAAATCGACAGTAAACAGTTGGTGTGTATTGAGTAATACTATTAGATAATCGCCTTTTAGTTATATTACGTTTTATTTTTAAAACTCTTTTCATTAAACAATTGTTAATTTTTTATTTTTAAAAATACACCGCACCATCCTTAATCCTCGACGAGCTCTAAAATCTGAACATCAACAAACTCCAACTCCACCCCTGATTTAAACAATAAAGCCCTTCCGCACAAATAAGTATGCGATAAACAATGGTAAAATTAGAATTTCGCTCGTCGCATCGCTTGCGCTTTTCAAACAACAATATGCATTGTGTAGATGCGCATAATAGCCGAGCCACGAATTGGCCATTACAGGGTCGGTAATTCATACCGCGATGCTCGATTTAATGCCCCTTTTTGAAATCACGGTCCATCATTGCTGCCGAAACAATCGAGGCGATCCCCATTCACATGCAAAATTTTCTACTCTCCCTTTTGATTTAAATTTATGAGTCCGGAATGGGATGTGAAAGGAACGCGTACCCATTTATGTGCATCGAAAACAAGAGTTCGGACGAGAATTCGTAGTTGAATGTATTGGCTGGTGGAATAATATGTGGGTCGAAAGTGCGTCATGAATTTTGGGTCTTAAACTTCTGTACACTGTATATAGTTACAACGAACTTTTACAAAGTGTATTAAAATTATTCATTTCGATGAATTATATATGGACTTGGAAAAAAAAATTGCAATTTAATGTAGAAAAGTTTAATGTATTACAACGTACGCAATGTAAAACTAGCGCTTATTATCATTTTTAAAAGTACGGCCACTCAACAAGACGTGCTTTGCACATATACTGGAGCAAAATAGTGAATCCTTTATGAAATGACTATTTCTATTATTATTATTTTTTAAAATAATTTTGGATTCCATAAGTATCTCTAAGTAGCACTCTATAAAAAGGCAGATAAAAAAAAAATGTTCTTTCTTTGTGATATGGGATATAGTAAAAGACGTTATATAATTGCTCTTTTTCTCTGTGATAGTAGTTTTCGTCATAGTAACGTGCGACGGTGCTTAAGTGACTAATTATATTTTTCCTACCGAGACTCTCACACCAGACTCTCAAAAACGCCTGAGGTAGAAAAAATCGTCCGATGGCCGACGAAAACTACTATTATCCCTGAAAATGCTAATTTTCTGGAAAAAAGTGTTTTTTTCTACCACAGCCTAGCAGTAAAGCTGTCATTCAAAATGCAAAGCATAAAATTCTCACTTTCCGATATTCTGGAGAAAGTGGCAGTGAGGCGTCAAACGCAATTTCGAAGAGGGAAGATGGGGACCATCGTTGAATAGAAAAAACACGAAGTGTGGTACTTCAGTAATACTTGCATTTGACACTTCCAAGCGTCACCTCTTGAGTGCGAAGAGAAGGTTTGCGCAACAGCGTTTGCGAGTTTGTGATAAAAAAAAATGTCAAAGGGAGCGCTGACAAAATGCATTAGTGCAATTTTTTTTTAAATAAGCGTACATAATAATAATATCGTACGTTTCGAAGGAGTGGGAAAAAAGTGTGGATGACAGGTGGTGATAAATGGCGATGGATGGGATTTGGGTGTGTTGGAACGATTGGACTCGAGTTGAGCGCAAGCCTCTTTTCTTCGGGGCACTCGATTATTTTAATATCAGAAATCGATCGTCCTCCTTCTCGGATTTAATACTCTTTAACGCGTACTCGCTCATCAGAATAAAGCGGAATTTTTTTTTACTCACGTGAATGTCATTCCATTGTGCTTGCCTTAGTAATATACCTGATACTGTCTGGACGTCTATCGATCGGTGTGACACTTTCCAATGATATATTTTAATTGATTGGGTCGAGCGTGTGCGACGGAAAAGTGAACTCACAGTATCAGAGCTTCGTACTTTTGCGGTAAACAAAAATTTTGAGTTTTAGAAAGAGCTAGTTTTAAGTGCAACAAATTACTCGATGAATCCATAGTTGAAATGTTTTACCATGTATTTGCTAACTTGTGTGCATGATGAATTGAAAATTAAAGTTTGATTAAATGAAAAAATATTTACTACTGATTTTTCCGGAGAGATTATGCGCTTGCAGTGAAAAGATCTCGATGTGGTTAGACACGCGAGTTTTCATGTCACTGGGTTCGTGTGTACTCTTGTATGTATACTAGTATTTTTTTCCATATCACGACAGGATGATTTCAAATTGGATTATCATGTAAAGATGTAAAAAGCTATATATTTACATGTATATCTTCGACGTTTGTTGCTTTGGAGATGTGTTTGAGATATAACTACCAATTTGTAATATACCAAAATTTGAACGATGGCGCTGAGTAAAAATACACTTTGAAACGTTTCATAACGAGATTTTCCCTCAAAATATTTATATTTTGTGATGGTACACGTATTTTCAAATAACTTGGTTCGATA